>NW_013665899.1:523907-561011 GCF_000517525.1 Limulus polyphemus
TATGTGTATTTTTTATAATATTGTCTTAAAAGTTTCTGTACTATATATATATATATATATATATATATATATACACATAAAACTGGAAATTAGGTTTCAGTTATTGAAACTTCTCATACATTGAAAGTAACACTGATTTTGTTATAAAAGTACTACAGGAGAAAATTGGAGTTTTAAATGTCTAATTGTTATATTTACTGTTGAAGAATTGTTAAATAACAATACATATTTGTAAGCATTTTTAGAAATGAAAAAATAAAAAGCTATTTCATTCTATCTACTGAAGACAATTACAGACCTATCTTTGTGAAATTGGTTTTAGTATTTACAAGTTTTAATATCTTGACAGATATGGATACAGTCCCCTCACAACTCTACTGGTTACTTCACTATTTATGGGGATGAATCTCTCCATAATGACCACTTTAATGCACGTTTGATCACAGGTGACACAGCACAGACGTATGCACGCACAGGCTACCTAGGATTTTTAAGAAGAACTGAGTCTGTACAAGCAGATGGTGGTGAGAAACTTTTAAAAAATCTGATATCTCATTTAATTATTTAGTAGTTTGTAGAAATAATAATCTTTCTATAATTATATTTTACAATCCATTAAAATGCTAAAATGTGAAGATGCTTTTTTTTTTATAAGAATTCTCGTAAATGATCCTAACAACATACTGCATCCATTACTATGTGTGCTGAAAAACCAAATGCATTCTCAGAGACATAGTAAGTAGTGAAATGTATTAAAACGTTGTCAGTTGCCAAAATTATTTTGTTATATCTACTATAGTTTTAAGTGATGTCACCTCTGTTGAACTGATTATATGGAATGTAACACTATGAAGCTTTATATGATTACAGTATTAGAAATTCCTATTATTCATATTAGCAACCTATTTGTACTGATGGTTTACCTCCAAAACATTTTACAGTTTGATACTTATTTGTACACCTTCTAGTTGTTGCTGATAGATCTTAAAGCAAATGTTGTTTTACTGTATACAGAAGAAAGTTTTAAACCATGAAACTTAATATATCAAAATAACTATAAATTTTGGAAAAAGCCATATAACCATATAGAAGAAATTGAAACTATTAAAAGTCTTAGTAAAAAACAACAGTTATTATAAAACTAGGTAAAGGAAACAAGGTAGTGATACCAATTAAAACTGGGTAACATCAACTTGGCAAGAAAATAATTCATGATATTACTAAGTTTAAGAAATTGGTTAAGGGGTCCTATATCAGTAAAGGATAAAATTACAGAGATATCTGCTTAAGTTCAAGAAGGATAACTTGATATAAGTGGTTTTGAAAGACTGTGTCACTTACAGCCTACCAAAATCCATAAAGTCAATATTCCTGTAAGGCCAATAATTTCCAGTATTAGTACTTACAACCATGACTTATCGGACATTTTAATCACAGTTTTCATAGCATGTATACGTAATTAGTTTGCATGAAAAGTAATTTTGATTTGTCTAAGGAAGTTCAAAATTTAAAGTTTGATGACATTTGCCTGGCCAGCTTTGGTGTTGAATCATTGTACATCAACATTCTATTGAAAGAAAATATTGTTTTATGTTGTAATACAGTTTTATTCAGAAGAGAGCACTGTAAATGGAGTTCATAAAAATGTGTTTTCAAAAGTAATGTCATTTGCTGTAAAAGAATTTCATTTCATTTGTAATGAGTGTATGTATGACAAGATTTATAGGGCCAGTGTAGGTTCTAGACAAATGCTGGCAATGGCTAACCTTTTCTTATACCTTTATGAAAAGCAATGATTCGATAAATGTCCAAATAAAATCAAACTGCTATACTATAGATATTATAGGGGTGACACTTTTACCATATTTAAGTCTAGAGAGCAAGAGGAACTTTTTTATTTGCAATATCTAAGCTCTTAACATCATATCACATTAAAAAAAATCCTATGACACTGCTTGCCTATCACACTTATTGTAAGTAATAACAATTTATTACAAATAATGAAATTAATAACAATTTATTACAAATAATGAAATTAATAACAATTTATTATAAATAATAAAATTAATAACAATTTATTATAAATAATAAAATTAATAACAATTTATTATAAATAATGAAATTAATAACAATTTATGATAAATAATGAAATTAATAACAATTTATTATAAATAATGAAATTAATAACAATTTATGATAAATAATGAAATTAATACAAAAAATAGACAAGGGATAAAACATTTGAGCTACACTCCATAAAATTACCTTCCCTACTGTACCAAATAAAACTAACATGCATTTTATGAGTCAACCATAAATTTTTTATTTTTAGTTTTAAGAATAAAATCAAAATCTGAAAAGGTGGTTCATTGTGTATTAATTTCAATGTTATGGCTTTGCCAAGAAGTTCATAGGATCTACCAGTAGGTGGTGAAACATTCATAAACATACACAGAATAGACTAGGTATTTTGTTCAGTATTATGGAGCATGTTTTCCCTGTATGTAATTTTGGGGTTACTGGTAATGATTTTAGAATATCAAATAGACCTGATGATGTACGTTAGTTATTGATAAGAGAAAGTCTGCTGATTGCCAAGTTGAAGTCATCTTTAACCCTTTCACTGCGGCTGGGACAAGTATTTCCCACTGCACTTGAAAACGTGTGTCCCAGCTTCAGTAAATGGGTTAAACCAACAAGAGTTGGCCTATACTTTATGCATCAAACTATATATTACTTTATTAAATTTGCTTATCATGTACGAATGAAAATTTAGAATAGTGTGTGTATTACTAAAAATTCGGTAATTTATTTTAGAGATTCCATTAATTGTGACCGTAATATTTTGTGATAATTGACTGAATTGAAAAAAACAAACTAGAAAAATATTCTATAAATTTGTTTATTAAATAATATCCCCCCTCCCTTCTTTTTCTTCTGGAAATTGAGTAAGGAGACAGAATTAAAACATTCCTTGGGTTACTTTTTCAGAACTTCATGATGCAGTGTTTGTAGTAGGATCTCTTGATGAAACAGTTATGTTGCGAGGCATGAGGTATCATCCAATTGACATAGAAAATAGTGTTTTACGCTGTCACAAAAAGATATCTGAGTGGTGAGTTACATATTTCTAAAGATGTTTATTTTTAACAAACCAGACTCTTTGTAGTGGTGAACTGCATTTGATGCGTATGTTTTTTGAATTGGCTTTCAATCATACTTACCATAAGTAGCATATATGCATTTAAGTATTTGAAGAACAAATAACATTACTGCTACATATTTATTTTCCTATGTCCAGGCTCACTGATGAAGACTGGAATTCCTCATAACTTTTCTAACTCATCAGTGAGGTGGCAGGTATACAAATATACTGGACTTTATATTCCTGGAATGAAATTTACAATTTAAATGATCAGAAAGAAAAAGTACTTATCTAGTAGTTTGTCTGCTAAAACATATTGAAAATCAGATCAGTAGCACTCATGCTATTAATTTTTCTAATTTCTATATATATTATCATTAATAAAGGTTTACTCATGGGTAGTAAAAGACAGTTCAAACACCTTACAAACACACTACAGGTCCCCCAGTGGCACAGCGGTATGTCTGCGGACTTGCAATGCTAGAATCTGGGTTTCGATACCCGTGGTGGGCAGAGCACAGATAGCCCATTGTTTAGCTCTATGCTCAATTACAAACAAACTACAGAAGTCAAATAAATTGGGTTTTGTCAAAAATGCTTTAATTTTGAAATTACCAATGAAATAGAGTGGAATACTTAATTGTTATATCAGCCTGGTTATAAAAACTATTGTTAAAAAATTACTTTCTTTTCAAAAACTAAGCTTTTATAGTGGAATTTCAGTGTTTTAGAAAAGATTGCAGTCAAATCTTTTAGGAAAAGTGTATTATTTCTACCATTTTTTATATTTGTGCTTACTCTTATTCAGAAGCTTAAGTTTCTTAAAATGAAATATTTTGTGTTTCTTCAGTGCTGTTTTCACTTGGACCAACCTTTTAGTTGTGGTAGTAGAGCTTGATGGAAATGAGAATGAGGCTCTTGATCTAGTACCTCTAGTGACCAACGTAGTCTTGGAAGAACATCAGCTTATTGTTGGTGTGGTTGTTGTGGTGGACCCTGGTGTCGTTCCAATCAACTCTCGAGGAGAAAAGCAACGGATGCATCTCCGAGATGGGTTTCTTGCTGACCAGCTTGATCCAATCTACGTGGCATACAACATGTGACTACTTGACCGGTCTTCATGGGTTCGATGGCAAGATTTTGTGACGAGTCAGTAATGTATGTGACTGTTTGACCAGTCTGTGTCTGCTTTGTATAAATAGTATGATGTTTTGATCACTTGACCATTTAATGGTTTGGAAGAAAGATTTACAAAATATGGAAAAGTGTAACTAGTATTGTATACTATAGCCACCTCAAAACTGCTTGGTCATTATGTAGCATTTATGAGTAAATGACTTGAGGTGTACAACCTATGAAGGCTTGGTTGGCCAACACATCATAAACAGTTGTTTAACCTAGCTATGTGTCATCTGATCTATATTGACAATTCAATATCAGTTTTAATAATATATCTAATTTTCAACCAAGTGAGATAGTTAAGTGTCAGTTAGCCCAAATACAAGCTACCCTGGGGTAACACACAGATTGCTGTGGCATGAGAAGTTGAATAAATGTTATGATTAGTAGGCCAGATCATCATGAGGCCTAGTCTCCTTCAAATGATCTGAAAAAGCTAAATTATCAGGGGTTAATATGAAAGACACGGTTGCTGTTTTCTCATTTTATGATAACATATGCAGAAAGAGAGAATCTGGAATTAAAAGTATCAATAATTGATACAGTAGAGGACAGGTAAGCTGTGCACGATTCTTTATGGGGCACAACAAAGCAAGAATTAAGATGTCATATTATAGAATTACTCATGCCTATCAAACAATTCAGGTAGCTTTCCAAATGCTTTATTTCTGAGAACAAATGGGGTTGAACCCAAAATAACTTTACATGAAAGTTCTTTACAATCCCCATTAATACATCCTTTCTTTGCAAAACAGATTTTCAGGTATTTTACATATCAAGGAAAACTACATAGAAACTTATTTATCCTTCTAGTACTGCTATGTGCATATATGGTATTTAACCTGTGTTTGTTGTTGTAAGATGTGTAAGGTTACATTAGAACCTTACGTAAAAAATTTAAAAAATTGACTATTGGCTGCCCAAGTATGTAAGGGAAATACGAACAATTATTTTAAGCCTCAATATATTTAATTGTTATACAACTTTTGTGGCTTTTCATTTTTTTGTATCCATGTTGTTTTAGATAGGAACTTCTTTTTTCATCTGCTGTGTTGTATATCACTATTGATCCTTTGGATTGGTATTTAATATTGATTCTTCTTAGTAAGAAAAACCAGGTGTATTTTGTGTTTCAGTTCATTTGTAGGCCAGTTTAGTCACTGCAGGGACTGAAAATGTTCTCTATAGTTTAACAAGATTCCTATGCTTCGTTAATGTGAGTTTTCACTTTTCAACTCTTAATGTTTGTGTAACTTTTGTATTGCATAAGGAATCAGTGAAGACATTTAAATTTTTAAGTCAGATACTGAAAGAAAATGTTAAAAGTTTTATGTAGTTTAAGACTAGTTGTTGACAGAGAATACATATTTAAGAAAATATAAACCTGAAAAGTTAAAAACTATGAAACACTAGAAGAAATTTCGAAAAATGTTAAGAAATGAAGCTTTTTGACTTTACTTTTAGTACTAGGTCAGTCAAGAGATGGTAAAAATACTGTAATAGCAAATAGTTTATAAACATTTTAATGCAAGTTCTTATTCGTAACAAATTTACCTCATTTATCATTGTAAAATGTGGACCAAGTAAATTGGTAACATAATCAAGTAAAATTATGAAATTAAAAAAAAAAATGGCATTCAAGCTTCAGATAGAGCATTTCTAGGTCTGTCTGTGAATTTTCAGATATTGGATCATTGTTATTTAGTTTACACCATTTTCATTTTTAATGTTTTTATTACATCCACACTATGAAACTTAATACTTCATTTAACCTCTCGTAATAAAAAATTTAGAACTGATAACACTTAATACTCATATCACATTATTTGTGGTCTTTTTTTTTGTGTTTGGCTTAGATTGACTGCATCTGTAGGTGCTTGAGTTTTTATTTTGCACAGTAAAAGCACATTTTTAGATTTTAACTCATAAAGTTAATCTTTTATTGGATGGTTTTAACATAATTGCTCAAGAAGCAGCCATACACCTACTAATTCATATTTACAAGTGAACATTATATGGTTTATTTCATTTTAATATTGTGTACTAGTATTTCATTTTTGTATGAGAATCAAATTTTTTGTATAAGTTAACCTTAGATGTACGTGGTGAATTGCTAACGAATTTTATTAGAGTTAACCAACAACATTTTTAGTATACACGTGCATGTTCAGTAAGTAGAAAAAAAAAGGTAACTGCTAGCCCTAAAATGACTGTCATAACAACAGTGCTAATGCTGGTTCAGTGTGGTTTTGACTTGAGCAGTTATTGGTGTATAAAGGTTTGTTCTCTGTCATTATGATTTTTGGAGTGGGCTGTTAAGCTTTCAAGACCCAGTAGCTCTAATAACAACTTTGTGATTCCTTGGAAATACTGAATATTTATAAGTGAATGGGTTATAAAACTGAATATTTATACAATTAATTTGTTTGAGTTCAACCATTGAACATTTTACTAAAGAAAAAGGGATTTCTGATGTCATTAAGTGTGGTGACACAAAACTGTATATCATAATTGTATACTTTGATTAACTTACTTGTGTATTGTGCATTATAACATGGTGAATTGATATTTCTGCTCTGATAAAAACCAACCATCGAAACTTCATTTTCTGTATTTTGATTTTATTAATAGTGTACTCACAGCCACTTTTAAATATTATTGTAATAGTAATCTACAGAATGAATATGTATAGAATTGGAAGTGAAACTTGCTTGGTAGCTTAAGCTGTTATGTCTGCTTCATTTTGTATATAGGAGTTTGTAAAAAGAAAAAATAAAAAAAATATTTGAGTGGTTTCAAATCAGAAACCATAAATCTGTAGATGTATATATACAGGTTTATGTGAGGTGGCAGTGTATTTCCTCCAACAAATTTCACATATTGCTCAGTGAATACAGGATGGGGGCTGAATTTTAGTGCTAAAGCTTCAAAAATATTTTTAAGTTGGTACCCAAGTTTCCAGTTTGAAATTTCCCTGTATTGCAGAAGTACCACTACTCAGATATGTGCATATATATATATATATATATGTGGATACATTAAAAAAACAGCTGTCAAGTAGTAATACTGATTGGTGGTGATTCAAAAGTAGAACTTCATAAAGCACAAGTTACTATATATTGATGTTGTTGTTTACTCATGCTTGACACTTATGTCATAATTATACTTATCTGTTAACACAAGATTAAAGTGTTTAACAGCTAAAATAATAACTTTAACTACAAATATTGAAATAAATCTAAAATAAATCCATTTTATTGAATAATGTTTGTTGTTGAAAAAAAATTAGGAATTCCTTGTAAACAGAGTATTATATCTTAAGTGGGCCAGAAGTGTCCAGTGCTGTGTGGTTGTGTAAAATTTAGATAAAAGTGAATGTTAAGGAAATATGTTTGTGCGTGACATTTAACTTTACAAGTATTTGGGATAAAACAAGATTTAAAGGCATGGAAGCTATTTGCCCATTTGACTCTTGAAGTATAGAGTTTGGAGACAAAGAGCAAAGCAGCCCACACACAGTGTGTTGTGTAATAAACTTCTTTTTCTTAAATGGTTCATTGAATTTCTTACCACAAATATTTTATGTCACAAAAAGTACTATAGAAGTTAATTTCAAAATTTATTTAAGTTATAAAATTACACAAAGTATTGACACGTATTGTGCAAGTATAACGTTTTAAAGCAACTTCCTCGCATGTCACGCTTGTTGATTTTTAGTACCAACATTTTCTCAGGGACTGTAAAAATATTTTGGTAGTTTTTAACAAGTAGTCCATCTCAACCCTATTTAAGCCTAGAAGAGTTGTGGGGAAATTTTTTCCATTTCTTTACCAGAAGTCTGGTGAGCGAGATAGACTAGGTTCTTCACTAAAGCTGGTCCCATGTCTACAAGCTCTAGAGGGGTGGAAGTTCAAAAAACGAAATGGTGGAGAGTCCATTCTTATAGTAGTTTTTCTTTCAAGATAGGCAGTAACAATAGGCAAAGTGTGGGAAGAAATTCACTCCAATGAGCATGTGTACATAATCAATAATGGTGATATAGGTTATAGGATTGACATTCTGGCAAAAATTGTCAAGCATTTCAGTAGTGCTATTGGTCACTTAACTTTGATAGATGAAAATTCTTATTCTCTAAAGTACACATGTAGTCACTGCCTGCTGCTGTAAACAGTAGATTATTGTGAGAATAAACTGGCCAAGTATTCTCTGTAGAACCTGTGGGATTAGCTTCAGGAGCAGAATTCATGTCTACCTCATTCCTCAGAAACTCTTGATAAGAAAGTTGGAAAACAATCCTCAGAATTTCATCATAGAAAAAGGATATGTAGCAACATTATAAAGTTATGTTGACCACTTGTGATTTACATAAATATTCAAAGAACTTAATCTTTGATAGTCCAAAGCCGTGTTGTTACTGCGAACACATTCAGACTAGAGCTAGGACAGGAGAATTTTAATTTTCCCTTTAAAAAACCAACATACTTTAGTCACTTGCACCATATATGTTACAACAATGGCACGTAGATTGAAATAAGTGATCATTTCTGAAACATAAGCTGCAGTTAGTTCTTTAAACCACTGGTTCACAACCATTATCACTCCAGGAGCTACCATAATATTTTTTGAAACACTTAAGAACTGTTATGAGTACATAAACTTATTATTTTTCTTCTTAGCTTCTTCGCAAAGCTCTGAGGCTTATTTGGTTTACAACAAACCAGAAAGGAGGAGGTAAATTGCATGGAAAGCAAATATTTCACAAAACATTTTTCTTTATTTTTTTCCACTCGGGACATTTCTGTATACCTGCAAAAAGGTTATCCATGAACCAATGGTCAGGAAATGCTGCTTTAAGCAACTATCAAACATGCACTTCTTTATCAGATTTACTATCATTATGAAATATGAGAACATTTCTTTCAAGTCTTTGAAAGTTATAATTCACTTCAACACAAACACATACTTCATCAATAAGCTTAACATTTGTGATATAATTAAAGTACAATGTTTTTTTTCTTCTATTTTTCTTCTTAAATTTGCCCTTTTCTGATATTAAACAAAATGTCTGTGTAAAGCTACCATTTCTGATTATTCTTTTGTCTTTTTTTGCCACCCAAAAGGCTTTTGGTTTGACATCAGAACTTGTCAGTTGAGCTAGATGATGAGAGACAAAAGTTAAGCATATTGGTTGCTACTTCTCTTGCCAACTTTTAACAGTTTTATATTATTCATTGCATGGCAAACACAATTATTTCATAGGATTAAAGGTCTATAAATTACTGTTGTTTAGATCATATCTTTGATAAATAAACCCTAATATCAAATATGACAAAGATTAAAGCTACCAATCTCTAAATTTTTATAGTCCCCTTTTGATACACAGATGACACTGATCAGCAGCTATCAATCTGTTCCTTGTCAAACTACTGTATAAATGATGATAAAGCTTTCATTTTAACAAATAACTTTAACTACATGTACATATATTTTTAGCATCAAATCATATCTAGTGACTGAACATCCAAAAAGTAAAGCAGTCAATTACAATTCTTCACTGTGACTAATGTAGCTGAGTGTCCACATTTTCACACACACACCTTTAAGTGTCTTGGTTTAACATTAAAATGCACCAAAATGAGTTAAATGGAGTAAACTATAATTGCTTCACCTAATTAAGCAAGAAGAATTTCATACATTTGGAAGCATGAACTCAAAATGTAAATTTAAACTTACGTAGAAGCATTCTAAATGTTGTTTTTTTTTAAATTAAATCTTAAAAAGCTGTAACATTTGATGAAATATTAATTAAATTTTAACAGGATTATTTGTGAAAGTTGTTTTTATTACATATCTTGCCTCCTTGGATTACCTTTAATATTGTAGGACTATTATGTACGTTGAATGATTTATTACATAGTATGCAGTGATAGTATGTAACAAAAATAAAGTTTACCTTATAAAAATAATAATGTCAACAAAATTGGTTGTGAAAGGTTTTCACATACCAAAATTAAACAATGTTTTTTTTATGATCATTAATATAGTCTTAGACTGAAATAAAGTTAGCATTTTTGTTTGCATAGCAGTACGATTGTACCGCATGATGTATATTTGCTTATACTAAAATCTTCAGGATAAAACTACACATCATGCTTGATATCTGTAATAATTCACATTCATCATGCTCATTGTTGAACCATCTTTGGATAACAAAACTATATAACATTCAAAGTTTTATTGTATGTTATCTTTAGCATTTATCAAGATGAACATTCCTTAATGGTTTTCAAACTAAACCCAAAACTCGAGCACTTTCGAATAGTTCGCTGTTATTCTTCAGGAGAATATATGGTCTCATTTGAAAACCATTACAACTTCTGTATGTGATCCTGTATGCTTTCTTAATGAAAATTCCTTAACTCAGTCTTATATCAATTTGAATATGTGACTTGTGTTAGATGGCTGTACATGTGACATTTTTACTGCATTAATATTGCACTTGAATGTATAATTTATTTTAGTCAGTAACCTGAAGCTCAATTATATGTACTATACACACAAGTTATTAACCGCAGCAGTAAAGCAAATTAAACCATTTTTATCACTAAACTCGTTTGTGATTAAGAAAGAAATCATTTGATAAGTTTGTAGTCATTGAGTGCATTTAATAACATCAGTCTTTCAAGAGGGTAATTTATAATTTCTTTACATTACCAGATAAGATTATTATAGTAGTAGTTTTCATTCATACTACTTAATATGCAACATGTACAAGTTTAGACTTGCACTGTAGTAAACTCTTACCACACAAACAAAAAATATAATTAATATTTACAAAGCATTTCTAAAGGGTTAGGGTTTTTAGAAACCGAGTCTTTTTTTTTTTATTGTTCTTTGGCACCATTTCAAACTTGGACCCTTCCCTTAATCTTTTGATTCTGAAGATCAGTCCTAAACTCATTTCTTCACTATTGGACTGTCTTTTTATATTGAAAAACAGCATCCTACCATTCACTTATTGGATCTGTCGTTTTGGTATCAAAGGCCTAAACTATCCTATTCACTACTGGATCAATTTGTTTTTATATGGATAAACAATTATCAGTACCCTTTCCTGTTAACAATTGTCATAGGAGATGAATTGATTTCTGAATTTGTTAACATTAAAAGTAATACACTCTTGTAAAATTAAAGGATACTTAACACTTCTTGTAAATGAATGAAATGAAACTTATGGTTTGAATTAAGACTTTTGTGACCAATATTATAGAATAATTATTTAAAGTACTTCCTTTGCTCTGAAGATTTATCTTAAACTGAAACTCAAGAGTCATTTATACAGAAATTGACATGTTTTGGCAGCAATTTTGAGCAAAAGAAAATATGCTAGACCAATTTCTCATATAAAATTACATGAGTTTAGGGTTCAATCTCTTGCTTCAAAAAATACAAAACTCCAAAAACATGATGTTGATGAAAAGTCTTCCCAAAGCAAAGATATTTTAACCTTGAATTGCTCAATAAGCATGTTTTCCAACATTTTCATGACATCTAGGACACACTGTACACTCGGTGGTATTCCACCAAAATATACTCACTTTCAAACAAAGATTTCTCTGCAAGAGTTGAATTGTTGAGTACAGATGTTATATTGTTTGAAAGTTCTATCACTAAGTTATAGTTGAAAGAACAATTTTAGTTCATTTTATAGTTTGGTAGATATCCTGATAATCAAAGCAGCCACTAATTTCTGTATAGCTGACTCCCAATTTTAGGGTTAAATATTATCGAACCAAAGTAATATATCATCCGTCTTGTAATTCTTAACTAAATGTACTGTGCACAAATGTAACAGTTGTAAGGATTGTTAATGTAATAATTGCATTCCAGCTTACCATATGAAATTTTAGAAGAAAAATATATAAAAAAGGAACACTTTCGTTATATGCTGTATGAAGTTAGCAAAACAAAACAGGAAAGTGTGAAGAGTGTGGTCAAAGGAATTAATCATAACATAAAACCATCTTTAAATCAATATATATCAAATAAACAGGTAAAAAAAAAAAGTCTTTGCTTAGCTTTTGGCCACTTTTGAATTAAAACTTTTATTAGTTTTTTTCTTACTTTTGGCTCACCAGCCTTCTTTATCTTTGCAGTAGTAGTTACTGAATAATATTTGCTTTGAATTCATTTTTACTTAATTTGTCTAACTTTTTAACAACAAAGCTGCTTACATGCTGATATCCTTTACACGTTGCTTGGTATTTTAATTACTCATTATTTAAAAACAACAGTAAGTTAGGAGGAACTGAAATTATATCACAAATAATTACATAGTTATACAAAGATATGCATGAAGAATCAATACCAAGCTGCATAATACAAACCTTACATGGTTTCTGTATGACACAGAGATACCACCCTAAACGGATGTAATACCTATCACCTCTATAACTAGGTGATGCTGATATAATACTGAAATCACATTTCATTAGAGTCGACACTAGAGGTGTAATGCCTCAACCATATATCACTGTATGTTGTACTGCTACAAAATAATGTCAGTAAAATGCCTTCATCAGATGACATCAATATAGTAGTAACCATCACTGGTTTTCAATACTTCGTATTAGCAAAACATTGTATCTATGGGCTATCACAAGGCCTCTCTTCTGCTAGACATAATAAAGCTTGTTGCAGTTCTTGCTGCATTTCTTCAGAATTTGGAGCCTCAGATATTACCCATGAATCATCAGTGCTTTCAAGTTTTTCTCGACACAATGGACAAGTGTTGTGGGATACATTCCTAAAAGAAATAACTAGTGAAATCTGGCATCTTCTTATAATTCTGTACTCCATTACAAAGTAAATATGTTTCTACACGTTTAGAGTAGTATTTAACAACTGACAAAAATATGCTTAAAAATATTATTTGGTCTGTTCTTTGGAGTACTTAACTAGTCCCTCATACTTATAACTGACAAAAAAAATCAGATTTTTTAAATTTCACACAATTGTAACATTGTAGCCAAGAAAAAGAATAAAGTTACTAAAAAAAATGCTAAATTACATTTGTTGATATTAAACATGCAATTGAGAGGTCATATATATACACACACAAACATTGAAAAGTTCGTTTTTGTACTTTTTTTTTTCTTTTTAGATATTAGTACCTGTGTATGGTGTTTTGAGATGTCTTATTGACACAATGATCCTATATTTATATAGGTATTTCAAAAGTATACAGCATTGATACTACAAATGTATTCTTGTGAATTATTTAACTAGTCAAGTTGTTTCAAAAACGAAAGAATAAAAGTGAAACCCAATCTACCACTTGTCACTATGTTTTGGGGAGTTTCACACTCATCAGTAACTCCAGACAGGAATAAAGAGTAGGTTTCATATGGTGTATTATATGTAGGTGTAAAGTTAAAGACATCATAAATATACTATATACTCCACTACTATACAAAACCTAGTCTTATTATTTTTAATTGTCCTTGTTCAAGGTTATTGACGAGGGGTAAAATTTCCCAAAACCAGTATAACTCAGTTACAAGTGGTAAATCAAATGATAGATTAGGCTTCACATTCATTCTGTTTTCTAGTTAGTAAGAAGTCATTTGCTAACATTTATCCTATAATAACACATAAAATAACCCCTACTGCCAGCACGCTTTAGCATTATACAAATATTAAACTAATAAACAATTTAGGATATCTATTTTAGTCAGTGTTGAATGAATCTGAGTTTTTAAATAGCTATGCCATTCTGGCTGTTCAAAAAATCTAATAATATTTTTGATATTAAGATCACTTGCCACTGTTCAATACAGCGTATACAATAGCTATGAGCACAAGGCAAAGTAGTTTCTGGTTTTCTCTCCATACATATACAACATTCATCCAGGTCAGTGGCTATGTCCGTCACAGCAGTAATTCTAAAGATGAAATAGAATAGAAGACAGTTTTGTGAGTCTTCAAAACCCAAGTTCATAGAAATATGTTTGAATAAAACAGATATAAGTTGAAAAAACATTATACAGATACTTTAACAATAGTCTTCAGCCACAAAAAAAATCAACATTTTCCAATTTCACTATCTCCAATATTTTCTAATTACAAAATTAATACAGTAAATATTGAAATCTAACTTTAAATAAAGATGATTGTTATATTTTTACATAAACAGTGACAGCTTGAAAACGTGGATTTGAAGGTTTTCTGCCTTTTATCAATTGCATTTTTTAAGATATGTAATTTAAAAGAAAATTGTCTCTACATTTTTTATCTAAAAACTAAACTTCACTTAAAGTCTACAAACCACATAGAAGTTTCCATGCATAAAATATTAAGCAGGTATAAGGTGATAAACCTCAACAAAATTCAAGACACACTAAAGCACTGTTCACAACATGCTGAAGAATATAACATGTAAAGCCACAACTTATGTTAACCATAAGTTTGCTTAAGTTTTATAAGCATTAAGTATTGGATTACAGGTTAGATACCAATTTATTTTATTTTGAAGTAAGTATTAACTAATCAATGAGACTTTTATATGTTTCTTTTTTTAAATGTATAAACCTTTCCTTCCAATAATTAATCAATCACTTAATTAATTTCCAAGGTAAAACCTACCCTAAGAATCATCTAATGCTTAAAAATACAGCTGATAAGATGCATTATGTGATGATTTACTACAAATACTCTTGCAACTAAAACCAAATTATGTAATAAAGAGAAACAGTATAACCCTGAACTCTTGAAATTAAATTAAATGCAGATATTTTATCAAATGTTGTTTGAGGATTTAATTAACCAAATAATGAATGAAAAACATCTGTGAATTTGATCCATAATCCCATGTTCATTAGGAGTTTAAAATGTTGTAGCTATTGTTTTATAAATTACTTTAAAAACAAATAGGTTACAAATACAGTACATTTTTTATGAAGTATGTGTATTATACAAATTACTTCTTTCATTCAAAACTACCTAAAAATGATCAAAATATATTCATTCAATGTAAGTTTGTCCTAAACTTCATACTGACACATTGCTTCCATTCATTCAGTCATAATAGACTGTATCTCAAGTACCTTAGTTGGAGATCTTTATAACAGGAAAGTGTATTTCATATTTCAAAAGAAAACTAGATGTATGGAGAGACCATGTTCAGAACTGTTATTTACAATCATATGGTAAAAATTAATTATGATATATATTGAAACTATAAGATCTCTTCTGCACAGACTGTTTGTATGCACCTTTCAAAATCTTGATTTATTTGGATAATACTACTGTGAATTCTAAGGCAATGAAAGCAATTATTATCTACTACTGTCAAAAACTTACATGTTCATTAATTGTAAATTTTCCACAAACTTCACACAGATATATCACTCTCATTCATTCAGCCATAATACACTGTGCTTCCAGTACCTTCCTTTGAAATTGTTATAAATTTATCTCCATAACAGTTCTTGATTATTGATTTCCTAGAAGTGTCAGCATCAGTCAATGTTTACAAAATTGTTAACAAGAATTCAAAACAGGCAGACTTATCTTTGAAATATGAAAAGCCTTTCTTTGTTGAGTTGCTCTCATGCTGTCAACAAACATATGACTAAAGTTTTTAATATCTTTGACACAATGCACAGCACTTGTCAACTTACCAATAGTTCTCTACTCTCTCACAAAACATGTTGCACTTGTGTCAGAAGGATGTATATAATTTCTGGTTTCCCATCATAATTCAGACTTTCTTGTTCACAATTGTGCTGCTAACTTCCCTCAATTCAAGTTCACAAGTCATTTACTACTACTGCAAACGTTTCTACCAATACTGGAATTTTTACAACTTATCATGCAGCCTTACTCGTATAGTCTGCCTCCAGTATGCAGAGTTTCTGTGGTTGTATTACTGGCCCTTATCGAACTGTTTTTGATTTATTGTATTACCTGCTTTGACTGATCTTTTATTTTCATTCAGAGGAACACTTTTATGTTTTCTCAAGGTTTGTCATTGTTATCTTGTACATGCTGAATTTCATATAAGATCTTGGAAAAAGTTGTTTATACTTTATGACTAATCATGCTCATTGGATCTTGCTCTGGCTACATTAACAGCGGCTTGTGCAATTGATCTGTGTTGTTTACCATGATATTCCTGAACACAATAGTTGTGAATCTGGGTTATATCTAATCAGTTACATATTACCTCTAGTTCTGATTCTTCAAGTCAGATGGAGCCCCTAACAGGCGAGTTATTCTCTGTTACCTGCTTATTTAACACTTGGGTTCACATCACTTTTGCACATGGTAACCCGCACATTATTTTATGTTCCGACAATCCATTTAACAGTTACAGGGGAGTCTAGAGTCATGAAATAATTCGGTTATAAAAACATGGTCTGTTTAAAATATAATAATACTCTAGGACTTGGCTGACCTCATCAGATGTGAATGTAGGGGATTTTTGCCCCACAAGCATGTCCAGTCATTAGCTGTTACTGGTCTACTCCTCTAAGAATCTCCCACTACAGGTATACAGGACAATGCATTGTGATCTAATTCTCACTACATGTTATGCCACCATCTGAGAATGTGTCAGTTTCAATGGGAAATACATACCACCTAACTCCTCTTTTTATATATTATATAAAGGGTAATGAGGACAAGAAAGTATCCTGCTGAGACCTCTTTTGGTTCAGTCTCTTATGAGGCTGGTTCATTCCACTCATTTTCTCATGAATGCAGCTCATTAAATTTACTCTGGTTCTAGATTCTCTTCTTCTCTGCTTGATCACATTTTCAATTGTTGTGGTCCAGGTTATTACTTATCTATCTAAGGTCCCAAAGTTTGTTGGTCCTTACAACTCTCTCCAGCTCCCTCCTCCATCTCAATGTGGGTGTTATGGCTTTTTGTATTTCAAAGGTAAGTCTGTCTCTTTTTAAGTTTTATATTTTAAGAATTAAAATGAACTTCAAACAGGTACTTACCTCTAAAATACACTCCTACCTACAACTGAGAGGATATGGTTACCATCACGACTGCAACTACAAATTTTGGATTATGGTCGGAAAGTAGAGCTTATACTGAGGGTTGAGTATCTTATATTAAAATTATTTTAAATATGCAAATCAGCTAAGTCATGTAACAACCATAGTTGATGTAAAGTTTGGTGGAATGGCAAGTATCAGATCTACATTCTGACTTTGTTTGGCATTTTGTAGGTAATGTGATGCCACCTAAAACTGATCATTTTTGGGAAGGGTATGTGGATCATAAAGATCATGAGAATTTCCAATTTCTCTTATGCTTAATGGCATTGGAAAACAATGGAATAAAGATCATCTTGGAGCACTAGCATCATCCAGAAAAAGACTACCAACAAGTCATACACCAGCTATGGCATCTTACAACAATCAAAAATCCACAAATATAAAGGTCATTGGCAAAAGATATTCATGTATCTCTGGCAATAGTACACAATATAATCAAAAAAAGATCTCAATCTGGAAAAGCAACACAAACTACATATACACTTGTTGCTTTCACAATATATATGTTCAACTGTTACATACCTCCAGCAGCTGGAGAATAAAACAGGTATTCATGCTATTTGATATGAAGACATACCAGTCAGGTTACTGGATGCAGTGCCTATACAGATTTCCATGTAATTGGATTATTAAATTGGCACTGCGTAACACTATATATATCATGGAAAAATTTTAGAGAGGAGTGGTTTGCTTTGGAAATGACAGACTTGTATTCCAGATTTTAAAAAAATTGCATCTGATCTAGAAAATGGTTATCAAAAAATGGGATTCCTCCCTATGGCCCTGGGATTTCACACATCATGTGAACAACTACTCCTAACCTTGCCAGATAAGATCATGTTACTGTAAAATGCAGGTTCCAGAAATGTTGCAGAGAATTTTAATGAATGGATAGCAAAAATAAATAAATGACACTTGTTAACGAATGCTACAAATAATAACAACACATTGATGTGTTTGTGCCTTCTACCTACTGGTAAGATTCTTGTTTCATTTGACTTCTGTCTGGTTGTTGGGGCTAGAATGAGAGTTCCAACTACATCCACCCAGGACAAGGGCAAAGTAAAGAATAATGTAATATCACACTTTTAATTTAGACCAAGATGTTATATGGTATCCCATAATCTTTGGATTACTTATGTCAATACTTTTTCCAAATAATGCATACAAGGATAAAAAAAAACACTTCCCAACTCATACTAACTTGCATAAGTATCTGTGTTATCCCCTGAAATGGGCTTATTCAACTCCAGGGAGTAGACAAAGAGTCAAACTAGTAAAGTGTCCATCAAATAGCCATTGCAATATGAAACCTTCAACTAAGCATGTGTAAGTTTATGATCTTTATATATGTGGTACACAAGGATAACTATATGAAGAACACCTACATTGAAACTTGTATATTTCACCTTTATATATATATACACACACAACACATACTGTACTAGTTAAAGAAGGAAGAAATTAGCAGTTATTTCAACTGTGTTGTTTGCGATTCTACGAAATATGACTTTGACTTGGATGTAGAACTATATGAACTAAATTTATGAAAATTTGGCTTATCTTCTTATTTTAATTATTCTTGTTGTAAATGTATAAAAGTAAAATTACTTAGCAATTTATGCATAGCATAACTCAGTAGCATGAAGAATAAATCAAAATGTTTGCCCCAAAAATATTTAAAAATTCTGACCTAAGCTTACATTTACATTGAACGTTTGCATAGTGAGCAATAAAAACAATGTAACAATGAAAAAAGATTAGGCTTTACCCTTAAATATGTTTTTATATATATTTAGGATGGTAAAGTAGGCTTAACTTTACCATGTACTAATGAAATGACTGAGATTAAGACCCGTATGTCACTTGAACATGCTGGGAGAAAATATCTTACTAGTCATCAAAGTTTATTATGCAATAAAGAAAAAACACCTATATTAGAAATATGTTTCAGTATATACCATGGATTTAGATAATGCACAAGAGGTCATCAGTGCACTATTAAGGGTGCTGAACCTGTTGGTTAAACCTAACTTAAAATATTATTCCCAGTTTTTGGTCACTTTATTTAAGGAAATATGTAGAGTTGTTGGAGAAGAGCTACCAGTATTATTCTAGGAGTGGAGGGGATAGGTTGAAATCTCTTGACATGTTTTTGCTGAAGAGGAAAAGGGTTAAAGGGGGCATATTTGAGCATTTTAAAGTTGTTACAGGTTTAGAATCTATAAATACATATGATATTTTCATAAAATAATTTGTAGGCAGTAAGAACAGTAGTCACAAGTTAAAGATATGGAAAACCAGACACAACTTTTGTTAAGGCAGTGTTACGCTTCTAATATGATGGTGGACAGGCTATGAAACAGTTTGCTTTCAAGTGTAACATTGAAAGAGTATAATAGGACATTAAATGAGTATTTTAAGGCTCAGGGTTGGATATAAGATACAGATTTATTTATTTAGCTTGGGGTAGGATGGTAGCAGAAAAGGGGATAGCCTAAACGGGTCAAATGGCTGATTATAATCCCTTGGAAATGAAATGTTGTATAAATGACAAACATCTCATTATGCATATGGGATAGGAAAAATGACTGAAATTTCAATCACACCATATTTTCCTATTCTTTATACACAGACTAAAATAAATACCTTCCACTTACTTAGTAAGAAAGTAGTCTATACCATACCCTAGAATCCAGAAAAACAAAATAATTTGTAGAATATATCACGAAGGTACATATTAAAGATGAACATGATACTGATGATACAGTAAAGAATACTTGAGGGATGAGATAGTCAGTATATTTTGAAGAATGTTGTGCTTAAATGTACACTGATGAGGACTGAAATTACAGTGTTGTTATTTGCTAAAGTTATTGGACATTTTGAATTTTGATACAGATATATGTACAACTTGTAAAAGTTGTTTAATCTTCAGTTGTTTTGAGATAAATCTATCATAAAGATCATTATGTTGTATGTATGTATATATATATAATTTAATTCATAATCAAAGATTCACATCTTCATAAAAACTTCATGTGATATGTCCACAGAAAATAACATGGTGGCCACGCATCAACAAATTGTATGAAATACATTCCACATACAAGTAACACTTGTCATACTTGGAAATACAATCATATTTATCCTTCCAAAACTAGTAAAGAATATATTTTTGTTAAGGTATATTCTGGCAATTATTTAAAAAAAAAGATCCTCATATAGTTATTTTTCTTGTAATGCTTGTTACATCTTCATAAGCCAGATTTGGGAAGGATGTATATTTGAAACAGGAATTTTTAGAAAACCAACTGTCCAGGATAATTCTTATTTTGTGCAGTAAGTCAGGTTTAAATATTCTATAGACTATTATTATACAAGATTATATATATATATACTTGCACCAATCTTTTACCAAAGTTTACATACTACATAGATTTTTCCACCGGACTTATACTTGCCTGTCCTCCTGGAGTGGAATCACATATATTCCTAAGGGTAGTAAAGAGCCTTATACAAGGTATTATGAGTCGAGATATGTCTCCCATGAACATATGTAATAAGAATGATAATTGACATAGACAATTTAAGGACCATGGGATACCACAACCAGCAGTAGTCTTACAATAAAATATGGCCAGCCAGTAAATTAAACTTACACTACAATCATTGTAATGATAAGAATTTTCTTTATCTGTTCCTTACTTGCTGTACAGTTTCGAAATTATTCTCTGCTTAACAGTTCTGGAACCCAAGTTTTGTGGATATTTAATACTTTACTGGTGGACATCAGTACCAGAATACTAAACAATTATAAACTTAGCATTACTTGAGTTAGTTGTAAAATGTAACTTACAGTACTTTTAAAATAAAATTAAATTATTAATGACAAGCTAATTTTCATGAATATATGTAATATCAAAATTTTATTACCATTGAGAAATCACAATAGGAGTGTCATTGTTACATATTTCATTCACAAGCATCAATGTGGGTATGGATAGTGAACAGATTTGAATAATCTTATATGCGTGTATTAGACAAGATTAACTTGTGAAAACTAAAAAATATGCAAAACATTTGCTAACATTTTATGAAAACCTTGCACAGTTTGGTAAGAAATGAAGTTCACATAAATTCCCTCTCTGGCTTTGTCATTATCAATATCACACAAATAAAACAGACAGCTAAAAATACAAATGAATACAATACATACTCATTTAGAATGACAGATGTATTCAAAGAACCTGACCAGATGGAACAGCAATCAGAAGCATATTCATCATATCTTTTAACTTCAGTCTCATCTTCAGAAACTTGCGATGTACTGGTTGAACTAGCCACATGCTCTCTTACTGGATTAACTTGACTAGAAGGTGGAGCTGTACTAGTATAATAGATCATTATCTTATAGACCCGAAGAAACTGTCGAAGATTCAATAGTCTATACGTCTCAATCTTTCCAGATGAAACAATCGTCTAAAACAAAAAATACTAAGAGTTGCATTACATAAAGATAAGCTATTGATTGTCATGGTGATTTTTTTCTCTTACTGATAACAAATTAGGAATGTATTTTAAAAATTAACTGTTTCAGTATTTACTTCCTCTACATATTAACACTTTCACAGGATGTACATGATACACGAAAGAAAATATTCCTAATTACTTGTACGGATTCTATAGATACTAAATTTAAATACTTTACTTACCCTTATACAAGCTATCTGAACAGTACCCTTCCAGAATAATGATGCATCCGTTCCTTTCTTTACAATGAACACAAGCTTTCTACCATACGAATCAGGAATAGACATTGATCTATAACACAATTTTTTATTTATTAATAAAATGAAATTACGAGTTTTAAACATTTTTTGAATAATGAATTAGGGTCAGTCTGTACAAACTATAATAAAAGTACTATTGACATCAACTCTTGCTAACTGTTGGCAAGTTTTGAAAGTTTCTTTTCCTTCATTCCATATTGAAAGTCTTTGTCGGTTACTGTTTTATGGCTCATTTATGTCATGCTTATTATAATGCTTAAATGCACTGAGAATGAATGTTTATTTTTAAGATCAAATTATCATTTTTAGGATTTTATATTAAAATCTTACATTCTGTTCAGTTTCTGAACTTTCCTTAAGAAATCTCCATATGATAACAAGGCTATCTCTTTCAGTACTGATGCACACCTAAGTACTTCATTTTTTATCTCACTCACATGGAGTCCTTGTTCTCCTGAACTGATGGTCTGTCCCATTGTAACTGATGAATAACGACCTGCCATAAAGATTAGAAATTAACTATGCCTTTCAAAGTCATTGTCCAAAATGTAATTAATATATTGTCTATTTATCTTACTACAATTAATGAGAAACAATATCCTATCATTTGAATCTGTCCCTCTGAAAAAAGTTATTCACAAAAGAGCACTGCTTATATGAGGGTTTCTTTACTTGAGAAACATTTAACATGTTAACTGAAGAACATAGAGAATGCCCTGACATGCATTTGTGAGGATTTCTTTATTTGAGGAATTTTTTAAAATGTTAACCGAAGAGCATAATGTCCTGACTTTATTGATTAATACTTCAGCCTTTCTATTTGGTTGATTGATATTAACAAATGCTCAGTTCTACCCTGAAACATTTCAGAAAATTCTATTTTTATGCCCACAACCCCTCCTTAAAATATTCATAATGAAACTTAATTTCTTTCATGTAATGTGTTGTCTCTCTCCAAATGTACAACTCACTGTACTTGTGACTGCTTATTTCTTGTTTAACTATAGTGTAAAACCATTCAGATATATTCTGATAATTACTTTTTAAATTTCATATATACATATATGTTTTATTCCAATAGTATGACAAAACTTAATTACACCAGTGACACATTTCATTAATTCTAATTTTATACATTTGCTTCATATTTAAGAAATAAACTTCAATCACTGCAGGTTTAGATCATCTTAATATGACAATAATTAATAAGCAACAAAAATAAAAGGTGTGATTTGTGCTTAATATGTTTAGCAATTAAGGCTTTGAATAGACGAGTTTTTCAAATGTTAAAAGCAACAGAAGGTCCTCTATCACTTGTATTTATTTTGTTCAGTTTAACACAAACTGTTTAAACTTCAGGCTTATAGATGAGTCCTAACAGAACCTGTGGGTGTGCATGTTAAGTAATGTAACTATGAGGCTTAAATGTGTTATTAGCACACATCTCACCTACTATACTATAACACATAAAAGATAAGGTATTTCAGATAGATGTTTTCAGTCCAAGTAGCATGAAATATCATTGTTTTCAATTCAATGCTACATAAGAACGCTCAACCTATGCAATATTTTGCATGCTTACTGTCCAGCAAAAATTTAAATATTACAGTACAGGACACAAATAGTAGTATGAGTAGTAAAAAGTATCCCCTTGCTAGTAAGGCACTTTTTATCAACTCAAACTACCACACACTAAAGGTAGCACCCTTAACTATATCACATGCTCTGTCAATTATATCCTCCACCCTGCTCCTGGGTTGCATAATCAAATTTGCTGATGATATAACAATACTGGGTGTTACTGACTCTGAGGAAGAGGATACTGCTTTAAAAAATGACTTAGATCATTTGGTGAGTTGGACAAATAAATGGTAGATGGCCTTTAATTTTATAAGTATAATTTTGAGTATTGTGTTCAGTCTTGAGCTCCTTACCTTACGAAGGACATCGGATTGTTGCAAAGAGGGCTAACAGAATGATAACTGGGATGAAAAGATTGTAATACAAGGACAGGTTAAGATCTCTGAAACAGTTTTCTTTTGAAAAGATGAAGAATTAGAAAAGATATGATTAAAGTGTTTAAGATTGCTAATGCAATTGACAATATTTTTTTTTCATATTTAATGGTGAAAATGGTAGGACTAGGCAACACAAATATAAATTTTGACAGGATAGTTTTATATTTCTAACAGTGTAGCTGGCTTTTGGAATGAGTTGACTTTAGTTGTGCTGGCTGCAGTAAACTTAAAAGAGTTTAAGGGAAGACTTGATAAATACTTGAATGATAAGGGCTAGCTTTTGAATTATTTTTAATACTTTAGTTTAATAAATTGGATGGCCTAGATGGAACAACAGGTTCCTTGTTGTCCTTAAATTTTATGTTTATGTTATTCTAGGATCTTGTGAGTGAAAGTAAAGATGAATATGCTATGTCCACCACATTAAATCTGTTATATCCAGTATCAACGAGGCCTTTTGCCCAAGACCAGGGCTCATCAGGTTGGCTGGGAATGATATGTTAGTGGTTTCTTTAATTTTAATTAATGGTTTTAATTTTATATTGTGAAAAAGTGTTCATTCAATCAAAAAAAGTTAACATTGTTCAAAATAATACCATAAAAAACCCTTCTAACCACAGATACTGCATTTGAAAATCAAATAGCATGCCAATTTATTTGAACTCATGTTAATTCATTAGTGCTACATAATTCACACTCATACAGACATCAGTGTTTTAGTCGAAACTTAAATTTTCAAAAGCCATGTAAGAATAGGACAATTTGTTAGCATTGCTGAATATTTAAGTGAACAAAAATAAAGGTTATCTACAATCAGAATGCTAATTTTTGCAAGTTTCAAACTAACAGCGTAAACCATGCTGATGTCAAAAACCATTAACTTCATGATTTATCTTTTGCTGATATAGTTAGTTATAGGTTTTGGTCAAACTAAAGATAGTTTTTATATATAATTAATATTTGTAGAAAAGAAATATACACATTCATATTTGCCACAAAAAGAAAAGAACTTTCTTTTACTTTACACAATTTAAATTTTGATCTTTGGTTAAAACACGTAGTGCTACTGGCAGAGCAAATAAGATTTCAGGTTGTATCTAAAGAAATACAGGATACAAGTCTAAAGAGGGTATAATTTTGTATAGGTCACTGGTTAGGTCTTGATCTTTATACCTTAAGATTGGCACTGAGTTGTTGGAAAGGGTTCAGAGGAGGGATACACGGATGATACCCGGTCTGAAAAGGTTGTTATATGAGGACAAGTTAAGACCTCTTGAAATTGTTTAATCTTAAAAAAAAAAGTTAGAAGGGATCTGATTGAGGTGTTTAAGATTGTTAAGGAAATTGACAGTATAGCTATATCATCTTTTTCCACAGTTAGTGGTGAGAATGGTAGGATGGGGAGGGAACAAATATAAGTTTTCGCAGGATGGAAGTTATCATTAGCTACATCAACTTTACTTTTTTTAACAAGGTGGTTGACTTTCAGAATGGGTTGCCTTCAGTTCTGGTATATATACATATTAAACAGCAGTAGCCTATATAGCAACAAATGCAAACAATGCAAAATAAAAAAAAACTGTAAAAATTGAAATATAAATAAAAACACAATCCAATTTTCTAACAATTTTAAAATTTAATGACCAGTTCGGACTTAAGTAGTAGTAACACTTAACTTAGATGTTAGATTAAATCTATGTCATTCACTCGTTGTTTTTTCAGCTGTCACGCTACTAGTACTACACTGCTCCGAGTGTTAAATTAATAATAATGATAGCATTAATACTAATTTCGTATAAGACTATGACTACAAAGTACAAATACTTCTGTTTCTAAACTTTGTAGTATGAACACCACTGCACTTTGCAAAATACAGGTTCGAGGCTGGTGCTGCTATTAATATTATTATTCTATTATAATTTATACTATATATTTAAACTTTTATAGTGTTAACCGAGTCTTGTTTGTGGTATTAGCATTGTATTATTTTCTTGTGTGTTAAACTCACACTTTTCAGTTAAAGTTTTCGCTAAGTAGCCAAAATAACTCTCTTTCAATAAATAAAAAATGTGAAATAAGGCCTAATCGACATTTTACATTATAATTTATAATATTATTACATCTTAGGTTTATCCTAAGTTAATAATATTAATAGCCGAATGTCCTCTGCTTACATTTAAGTTATAATTACTAAATTGGTATTATAAATCACTTTGTACTTACTCTTTAGTTTTTATTAAGTTTTAAAAAAAAATTGCTGCCTCTGCAAAAACTTTTATTTTTAAGCCTATGCGTTGATAGAAACATAACAACAACATTACGGTTTCATGATGAGATGGTGCAACTTGGTGGCAGCACTATTGAAAATTCATTTGACAAAATATCATAGAAGCGTAGGCTAAGACAGCAACTCATTTTACTACTGTAACGGATTCACAGGTATATATTGTGTTCCAGACAAGTTAAACAAATAAAAGACTCCGAAAGCTTTTTAGCAAGAAATTTCAAGGAATATAGGGAAGCACATTAAAGGTGTTAGACATATAATCAGTGCAAAACAAATTTTGAAAGAAGTACTAGTGAACTTTCTGAGTTATATTTTAGCAGTTAAAGAATATACTACCGATATAATTTTATTTGCTTTTGTCCAAATAAACGTTGAAACACATTTTTTTTATTGAAGGACTGAGAAAGCTTATGACTGATTTTGCAGTTTACTGTAAAACAGTTTGATTCACTACGGTTATTGTTTGTTTTGTATATTTGAGGACGACGATACTTATGAAATCAGTGAGAAACTTTACAATGAGATTAAAATTTCAACTGTTAATGAAGTCATACTTATGGGTGACTTTAATTACAGGCATATAGATTGGGAAATGCTAGAATCAAACTGAGAGGGAGAAAGGCTATTTGAAACTGTTCAAGATGGCTTTCTTCACCAATTAATCAAGGAACCTATTAGAAACAATGTCATTTTATATTTATTGTTAACTTCAAATATAGAAATGATCGAGAGGGTGGAAATTGGGGAACATCTGATTGCAAATGACCATTGCTCTATAAGGTTCAATATTTTGTTGCATATGGAGATACGGAATAATGATATTTTGGTTATAAATTTCAAAAAAGCAAATTTTGAAGGCGCGTGACAAGAATTATCTGTTGTTAATTGGGCATTTGAAGATACTGATCAAATGTCAACAATTTTTAAAGATAAAATTTTAAATATTCAAGGTTAACATTCCTTATAGAAAGAAAAGGGTTGCTGCAAGTAAAAACCACGTTGGATCACAAAGAGTATAAAGAATAAAATTAAAGAAAAGCGTCACAAATTTAATAAATATAAATTGACTGGTATGATGGGAGACTTAGAAGATCCAGAAAGTTGGTGAAACAGGAAATGAGGACATCAAAAGATGTATGAGAAAAGGTTGGCTGAAATTTTAAAAATTAACAGTAAGGATTTCTTTAAATACATTAAGGGTAAACAAAATGTTAGGATGGGGGTAAGACCCTTGAGGGATGATAAAATAAGGCTCATATCTGATGATTATAGACGGCTGGGTTATTAAATTGTGCTTTTTCTTCAGTTTTTACTAACGAAGATTTAAGCAGTATTCCATATCTTGAACAGCTGATAAATGGAAAGAAGATCGAAGAAGATGACTACATTAATTCTGAGCTGGTTAAGAAAAAATTGGAAAGTTTAAAGAAAGATAAGTTTCCTGGACCAGATAATATTTCCTCAAGGGTTTTGAAGGATATTAAAGACTGGATATGTGAGCCACTTGCTACTATTTTTTGTAAGTCCTTGAATACTGGGCAGGTACTAAAGGATTGGAAGTTACCTAACGTCACTCTTCTTTTCAAGGGAGTTAATAAAAATTGTCCCAGTAATTATAGGCCCATTAGTCTTACATCAGTTGTAGGAAAAGTTTTGGAAAGTCTGATAAAAGATGTTTTGCAAAGCCATTGAACAAAAATTAAAATGTTATTGGATAGTCAACTAAGGGATAGAAGAGTGGCTAGATGGAAGAAAGTAGGGAGTTGTTATAAAAGGTGTTCAGTCAAACTGGATTAATTTCACAAGTGGGGTACCTCAGGGCTCATTCATAGGATCTTGGCTTTTTTATGTACAACAATGACATAGATGAAGGAATAGTCAATAAATTACTTAAATTTGAAGATGATATTAAGGTCTTGGGTGTTGCTAGCTGTGAAGAGGATGCTGCTGCTTTACAAGAGGATGTAGATCATTTAGTGAGTTGGGAAAATAAATGGCAGATGGGTTTTAACTATAATATATGCAATATACTGCATGTGGGTTATCATAATTTGGATGGGAATAACATCAACAGTGTCATGAAAAAAAAAGGATCTTAGTGTAATGGTTGAAAAGTCTCTAAGTCATCCAAGCGGTGTGCTGTTGCTAATGGTAGGGCAAATAAGATTTTAAGTTGTATCTTCAGAAATATTGAATACAAGTCTAAAGAGTTTATAATTTCATTATATAGGTCACTGGTTAGGCCCCATTTGGAGTATTGCTTTCAGTCTTGGGCTTCTTAACTTAGGAAGGACATTGAGTTTTAGAAATAGTTCAAAGGAGGACTGTGATATCTGAAATTGTGTTCACTTGAAAAAAAGAAAAATTAGAGGGAATCTGATTAATGTGTTTAAGATTGTAAAGGGAATTGATAGTGTTGATGCATCATCATTTTTTATATTTAACAGTGAGAATAGTAGGACTAGGGGACACAAATATAAATCCTGGCAGGGTAGGAGTCATCTTCAGTTAAGACTGTTTTATTTTTCTAACAGGGTGGTTGGCCTTTGGATTGGGTTGCCTTCGGATTTTTTGGAAGTAGTAATTTTATGTGAGTTTAACAGAAAGCTTGATAAATATATTAATGGTAAGGGCTGGCTTTAAGAGTTTTTAAATTCTAATTTAATTTATTAATAGTTTTAGTTTAGAGGATGGGACAGCCGAGATAGACCAATAGGTTCCATGTTGTCCCAAAACATTATGTTGTGTTAATATACTATCTATACTGCCCTTCTCCCTGCAGAGATCGAACCTCGAAGTTATAGGCCCTCAACCTTACCATTGAGTCACTGGTGGCGATATTCACTATAAAAATATTGCGATTGCATTTATGTTTCTTTAGTTTATGTCATAATGAATGATAAAGGTAGGATATATTAATATCATTATTTGTTTTCATTTCATTTTTTATAGTGTTGTGAGATATATTCTGAAAAATATTTTAATTTAAATGTTTTTTCACTAGAGAGGGCATGACACAAGATCTAGCAGGTTAATGGAAGTTAAGAATCTAGAAGTTTCGTGTAATATACAGAAATATGAGACTCAGTGAAGCAGTCATTGAATGAGTTATTAACTGCTAGGATGGTGGTTATCGCTATATGAACATCCAAATGAAGGACTTGGAAATTCCTATTGAAATTATATAAAAAGCCCTAGAACGTGAAAACATTTTCTTTCAGAGATTCAAACTTTTTTTTTTGAGTAATAAAATGTTGGGCTTTTTTTATTATATGTGTACCTTTAAACACACATACATATATATAAATATAATACGTAAAAGATAATTTAAAATAATTCATGGACGGTAATTTGAAAAACGGAGATATCCAAATTATCTAAAAAAAATATAACTTGAATTAAATTTTCTAATAAATGTTTTTACTTTTGAATCTTTCATATTTACAAAGAAAAGCTGTGATTCGTTTTATTTTCTATAGAAATTTTACAAGTTTCTTTGTAAAGTTTTGGTGTTTGTTTTTCATTCGTTTCAAGTTGTTATTTTTTGTGTGTTTAAATATATATTTGTTTATTTTTTAACAGAATTTCGTTCAAATCTACATGATGGCTATCTGTGCTAGCCGTCCCTAATTTAGCAGTGAAAGATTAGAGGGAAGACAGTTAGTCATCACCACCCACCGCTAACTCTTGAGCTGCTCTTGATCGTCACATTATAACGCCCCCCAATGCTGAAAGGGCGAGCATGTTTAGTGGGATGGGAATTCGAACCCGCGATCCGCAGATTGCGAGTAAAGCGCCTTAACCACCTAGCTATGCCGGATGGTTAAATAGATGTATATGTAATGTAATAGTACAAATTAATAGAAGAAAGTGTAAAAAATAGGCATAATTTTAATTTGTTTTTGGAATTATAGCAAAGCAAACGTAACTTATGAAAAGACACACAATATTCTGAGTCTAACTGATTAAAGACAATGAAGCACACACTAATATTTAACATTTCTCCGGTTTATGTTTAGTACTTCCTATAAAGAAGTTTCACATTTGGCTTTAATGAAATATTTATATATATATATACAGGTACTACATTTTTATACCTGAAATATCGAGTAACATTTCCCTCAAAATAACTCTGTAGTCTTTGATAAGTGAGATTTACGAATATGTGTGTTTTATTGTTATTGGTACAAAAGCTTCAAAGACGTTCTAATCTTCGTTTGGCGCGATTCTTGTGGCATCTGTTTGTAAAAGGTTTGCACAAACCTGAAAAGACAGATGTAACAACCGACTTATAGCATTTAGTCTTTAAGTAAATGATTCGAATAAAAAACAACAAAAAACAGAAGGTGGACAGAAAATGGGGTTACTGAGTGTTTAAACAATTCTGACAATTGTGTACTGGAATGATATTTTACAGTTTGTAATTGAAAGAGGGTTTTCATAAATGAATACATATAATAAGAGAACAATTGTTTGTTTGTTTTTGAGCACAAAGCTGCACAATGGGATATCTGCGATGAGACCATCGCAGGGATCGAACCTAAAAATCTAGCGTTATAAGTTCTACAATTTTCTTCTGAGTTACCGAGGAGCAGTCAAACAACATATCTATATATTTTACTTTCTAACTTAATTTCACTTGCAAAGATTAATACTTGAATTTTAATTTAACATTTTAATTTTTTTACTTAACATACATTGCAATTAGAGGTGAGTCGAACAAGTCCGTGACTGAATCCAATCGCGTCTTAATCTTTATTAGAATACTTCGAACTCGGGTTGCACCGGAGTGGTATATATTTTTTCTTTTTTATAAATCATGGTCTAACCTAACAAAAAAAAGATTTTTAGTAATGATCGAAGTCGAACTTAATCGGATCTGTAGAGGGTTTTTTTCCCTCGGACTCGGGGCCTAAAAATGTCGAAACTCATCCCTGACTCTCTAATTGGAATACTTGTTACTTCGTTTTTACTTTGCTTAAACCTCAGTGGTTTATGACTGTCGGTTGAGTGAAAGAGTTGTTAAGATTTTAATTTTGCATTTTTGAGTTTGAAAAATAATTATTCACATTTTATATTTAATTTTAATAAAGGTGTGATTACGTTTTAGGCAAGATAACGTAATAACTTAATGCATATATATATGATTATTTTTAACCAAATGCTTTTTGCCTTGTAACACATTTCATCATCAGATTTTAAAATTTTATCGCAGATGGCGAAATTATTGAGCGCCAGCGCGAATTCAGTTTCAGCTTTACTTATTAGTAATGCTTAAGTAAAGTATATGGTCTTCTCAGAGCTAAAAAAGAAAAAAGGAAACCATTATTCTTTGTTTACTTGAAAAACCCAACTTATCTTAAGTAAGAACAGATTAGCTACTGTTTCATTGAGACGTGGCTTTAATCTGTTAAATAGAAGAGTCTCCCTTATGTCTGGACTTTTCTCATCCCTTTCTTTCTCAAGAATCTTAAATGAAAGATGATGTATTGTTTCGTTACATTCACTCCTCGTTTAGAAAGAAAACGTAAATATGACAGTATGTACATCATTTACTCAGTAAAGAAAAATATGAGTGTATTTGTGAAGATTATTTTTCTTTCTTACACATCAATAAATAAATAAATATACACATATATTCAATAAAAAATGTGTGTAAGTTAAGCATATAATAATTAGCTTAGACAAACGATATATATATATATATATGTTCTTTTCTAAGTTCATGAGTAAATTTACAATGAGAAATTACAATTGTATCATTATTATAACTTGAAGCTGAAATTTAGAGCGTTAAGACGTTGTAATACACTATTAATAACTGCATGTTTACGTGCAGACTCATTATCGTTTGTTTGTAGTTAAGCGCAAAACTACAGAAAGGGCTATCTGTGCTCTGCCCACCACGGGTATCGAAACTCAGTTTCGAGCGTTGTAAGTCCGCAGACATACCGCTTTGCCGATTGGGGGGTAGCTCGTTTCGTACGAACGTGGAAATAAAACATATTTCACAGTGTCTAAAGATCCAGCTAACACAACTGATCAACACCGGGTGGTACTCAGGTAAATTTCAAGTGCCCTTGGATGGGAATTTGCATAATATACTCCTTCATGGTCTACTGAAATCTAAAGACGTAAAGAGTATGAAGCGGTATTAAAATTTCGGAGGACGTAATTTGGCCAGTAGTTATGTAGCCCACCCAATGTGAAAATCTATACTGGAATTCCAAATCTACATTTATCAATAGATGTCCTTCATGATCTAAAGACTATGTTGACAAATATACATGTCCTTGATGAACTAAAGACTATGTTGACAAATATACACGTCCTTGATGATCTAAAGATTATATTTACAAATATACATGTACTTATGATCTAAAGGCTATATTTACAAATATACATGTCCTTGATGAACTAAAGACTATATTTACAAATATACATGTCCTTGATGATCTAAAGACTATATTTACAAATATACATGTACTTGATGATCTAAAGGCTATATTTACAAATATACATGTCCTTGATGAACTAAAGACTATATTTACAAATATACATGTCCTTGATGATCTAAAGGCTATATTTACAAATATACATGTACTTGATGATCTAAATGCTATATTTACAAATATACATGTCCTTGATGATCTAAAGGTTATATTTACAAATATACATGTCCTTGATGATCTAAAGGCTATATTTACAAATATACACGTCCTTGATGAACTAAAGACTATATTTACAAATATACATGTCCTTGATGATCTAAAGGCTATATTTATAAATATACATGTCCTTGATGATCTAAAGGTTATATTTACAAATATACATGTCCTTGATGATCTAAAGGCTATATTTATAAATATACATGTCCTTGATGATCTAAAGGCTATATTTACAAATATACATGTCCTTTATGATCTAAAGGTTATATTTACAAACATACATGTCCTTTATGATCTAAAGACTATACTAGTACACGACCTGGCGTCTCCGACAAAGGATATATGAGCATGTGTATTTTTCTAATTACAACAACTCGTGTGTATTCAGGCACAATCAAGATGATGGCCAGGTGGTTAGGGAGCTCGACTCGCAATATGCGGGTCGCGGGTTCGAATCCCCGTCCTACCAAACATGCTCGCCCTTTCAGCCACGGAGGCGTTATAATGTGACGGTCAATCCCACTATTCGTTGGTAAAAGAGTAGCCCAAGAGTTGGCGGTGGGTGGTGATGACTAGCTGCCTTCCTTACACTGATAAATCAGGGACGGCTAGCGCAGATAGCCTTCGTGTAGCTTTGCGAGAAATTCAAAACAAACAAACAAACAATCAAGATGAATGTGACTCCGTTGTTCTAACAGATAATATTGATATTAGACTTATTCTTTCCTTATAATGAACGAACTTTTAGGGTTCAAGAATCTGTGGTCATTATGACCTATAAACCAAAACCGAACTTAGTGGATAGTTCCATTAATCTTCTTTTCAGAACTTAATAAACTGATAATAAAACTTTTAAACATTTTCCCGGCAAATCCTGTTCCAAAATATTTTTTACCCTTTCTATGGAAAAGCTCCAAATATTCTGGTAAAAGAGCAAAGCTAAGAGGAGTTTAAGATAAGCATATGGAATCCTGAAGTTCAGGTCAAAGATTTGTTCTCTATCTTTTTCCCTTATTTTTTTTTTGGATTAGTGCATTCAAACATCGCAAGTTTGTAGACTGTAATGCAGTATTTTACGGTACTTTATATTATATATTTCTGTATTGGAATATGCTTTGAACGGGTGATGATTCAGCTGTGTCGAAAATTCGAAAATGGGTTACATTTCGTGTCTATGTGGTGAAGGAAACACAAGGCTTGCATGTGATTCAACAGAATAGTTTCATTTTATTCCAAGCAACAAACATGCAGGTGTTTTTGAAAATGTGTAAAAAGAGCAGAAATATCAATACTTTGACTAGAGCTAAGCATGAAAAGCTCACGCGTGGACTCATTTTCACTTAAACTTTTGCTTAACAGTCCTTTAACGTCAATAAGTTAAATTATTATGTAGCTATGAATGGACATGTAAAACGTTCAGAATTGTTCATAAAAGATGTTTAAAGTCCTGAAACATGAAGTAATTTTGCTGTCTTTAGCAGCTGTTCTTATTTAAAAGAAAATAGAATAGGAAGTAATTAAGAAAGTAATTTAAAGTAGGATATGCATGGCAAAAATTGATTATACCTAAAATGAAGAAAGTGCACAAAAAAGAGCAGTATATATATACGTTGTAGAAAGTTTGAAAGTGCAAAGGAAAGAAGAAAGAAACTCGGAAATAAAAATATGTGAATGTAGAATTAAACTGAATATTAAGATTCAAAAATACATAAATGAATACAAAACTGATGGTTAAAATGGAGTGTGCGTTTTCTTATAGCAAAGCTACATCGGGCTATTTGCTGTGTCCAGCGAGGGAAATTGAACCCCCTCATCTTACAGCTGTCCCACCGAGGGACAGGTTAAAAAGGCAAGTAAAAGGAATTAATTAGAATGTCTTGTAGAAAGGAAGTTTAAAAGTCTGAGAATGATAGAAAATTATGTAGTTTGGAAGTCAGAAAGCCATATAGAAGGGTAGTTTTAAACTTGTTTAAAGGGTAGTTAAAAGTTAGAAAGTAACAAGTAAAAGGTAGGTGAAAAGTTTGGACCCTAGAAATGTTGAAATATACTTCCATTGTTTCGTAACGTTTCATCACGAGCTAGTTTTCAGAGTTACTCACGATGCAGTTAAATTACTTTGCTCGATAAAAACATAGTGGGATACTGGGACAATTTGCAAACAAAAATAAAAATATAGATTTAAACAGTGTGTTGGAAGAAAACTATAATATGTTGGATAAATAGGAAGACAGGTGATCACCATAAATTCTATTTTAAATATACTCTTTAGTAAGAGTATTTTACAAACTGAATTCGTTTCACATAAGTAAGTAACGAAACAAGACACCAAAATAATAAGTATGTTTCAAATATGATTACTATTGCAAGGCTCCCCAGTGGCACAGCGGTATGTCTGCGGACTTACAACGCTAGAATCCGGGTTTCGATACCCGTGGGTGGCAGAGCACACATACCCCATTGTGTAGCTTTGTGTTTAATTACAAACAAACTATTGTAAGTGATAAAGAAGATAATCTAACAGCCTAGGAAATACGTCAATTAAAACTCAAAGTGAACGATTCGACAAATTCGGTTAAGTAAAAAAAGCGTTTTATTATTAAAGTACAATAAGAAGGTTGGGCTTGGTTAAGTGATTTTCTTTATTAGATTTATTCGCTAACTGAATTCTAGAAGATTGCAAATATTACACAGGCCTGTGAATTTAAACTTCATAAAAGTTGTTTTGGTTTTAATAACGGATTTGGCATAATTCAGCTACGCAGATTTCGAAAATAATATTCCTTTTTTTTATCGTATAAGGATCTTTCACAACTCGGGAAGAAAAAACTCTTACTTAGATCAAATTATTTTTTCGTTTACCACAATGAAAATTTTTCATTATTACGTTTCTTAACAAAAATACAAACAAACTGAAGAAAAGGGAAGAATATTGATGTCAAACGAATATGCATCCTCGTTCATCCTGATTTATTTTGTGAAATCTAGGTATTTTAGTCTCAAAACTACGTATTGTGGTCTTTCTTTTATGTTCTGCGTCTGAAGCATTTCCTTTCAATGACCAGCAGTAATCAGCCATCATGCTTTCCCGATACCTCCTCTCTATTTCCCTGATGTCTTGATGAAATTTTTTCTTTGTTTCAGGTTGAAAACAATCCCTACCATAATTTCTATTAACATCAGATTCAGAATCAGATGAAACTGTATCAAGAGTCTCCGGTGGAGTAGGTAAAGGTACAACAGGTCCATGAGCAACAGGTCTTATAGCAGATTGAAGGTTCTGATAAGAAGTTTCCTTTTTATTTCGAGGGTTGTAGACTTGCACGTTACATGACCAAAAATAGCAGTCATCTCCATGGTTTCTAGGCTCACGCCAGACCCTTGGAATTACAAAAGGCAAATACTTTTTCTTACCTTTAGTTCATTGTTTAAACTCTTCGACACAAACGGTGAAAATATTGTGCGGAGCCCATGACTTGTCTTGATCGCCAAGTTTTGTTCCAAAATACGCGTAATACACATTTTTTGACAAATTCTGTAATGTTTTGCTTTTGTTTCTTTACAACAAATTTAACACAAATATAACATAATATGTTTGGGTCATTGACACAACGTCTTGTTGCCATAGCGACGAATTAATAATATTGAAAAGAAAAAATAATGTCAAAGTGCACACACAAACAAACAAACAAATACTACCCAGAAATGACACGTAATGCGGCCTGTTAACCGGTTATATACTAGCGGTGTGTTTCTCGTGGGTTCTAGAACGATCGATAACACTCTCACGTCGCGATTGGTCTAGAGAAATCTATAGCCAGTGGTTGTCAACATTTTAAGCATAACAAAATGTGATCCGATTTAAATAAAAAATAGATACACCTATGTAAAAGTACATATGACGTTTTGTGAAAAATACTGTACGTGATGGAGAAAACGGATATCA
>NW_013665899.1:561864-565903 GCF_000517525.1 Limulus polyphemus
ACTCTAAAATACTAAAATAAACAGACTCGTAACATTAACAGACACAGAAATAGACGATAAACTTTTATAAATGAAAAACATTCTCGTTGTTTAACTCTAAAATACTAAAATAAACAGACTCGTAACATTAACAATCACAGAAATAGACGATAAACTTTTATAAATGAAAAACATTCTCGTTGTTTAACTCTAAAATACTAAAATAAACAGACTCGTAACATTAACAGTCACAGAAATAGATGAGAAACTTTTATAAATGAACAAAAATTCTCGTTGTTTAACTCTAAAACACTAAAATAAACAGACTTCGTAACATTAACAATCACAGAAATAGATGAGAAACTTTTATAAATGAAAACAATTCTCGTTGTTTAACTCTAAAACACTAAAATAAACAGACTCGTAATATTAACAGTCACAGAAACAGATGAGAAACTTTTTACTAACAATCAAATAGATCAGATATTCCTTCATAAGAAATCAAATAAGTTAATTATTTTCTCACTAACAATGAAAAAAGCTAATTGTTTTCTCATTAACAATCAAGTAAATCCGATACGTTTTCACTAACAATAGAATAGATAAATAAATTTCCCGCTAATAACCAAGTAGATCGGATATTTTTTCACTAACAATGTAAAATTCAAATATTTTCTCATTAACAAATAAAGCAGATTAGATATTTTCTCATTAACAATTCTCAATAACAATTACATAGATCAGATACTTTCTCACCAACAACGAAGTAGATCAGATACTTTCTCCCTGAAAATTAAGTAAATAAGGTAATTTCCCACACAAACAACAAACAAACAGTAACTTAGATACTTTCTCACTAACAAACAAATAGATCTGATACTTTCTCACTAACAAACAAATAGATCTTATATTTTCTCCAACAAACAGTAACTTAGATACTTTCTCACTAACAAACAAATAGATCCGATACTTTCTCACTAATAATCAAACATATTACAGGGTGTCCGAAACGTCTGGAACCATAGGCGCTTCAACGAATTTTACAGAATATGTTTCACACGTTGTCCTTGTAATTCGAAACGGTATTTCTATTCTCTTTGATCATTGTGAAGCATATTCGTGTCATTGTAAATGGCCCATACTGACAGTCTCTTAAACTTAGTCAGCACCTTTCCAACAGCACTGTGAGTGAAGTTTTTCTCTCTCCCTGAATGGTGTGCAACCTTTTCTGCCATACAACAGGATTAACTTGGCCTTGTTTGACAACGCCATAGTGAGTCACGTATCTGAAATTAAGAAAACATGCAAATCACCTGTGGATCCAAACTTCTCGCACACCTGTAGATACTTTCGCACTAAAAACCAAATAGATTAGATACTATCTCACTAACCACCAAGTAGATCAGATAATGTCTCACTAACCATCTAGTAAAACACATAATGCCTCACTAACCATCTAGTAGATCAGATGATGTCTCACTAACCATCTAGTAAATCAGATTATGTCTCAATAACCATCTAGTAGATCAGATAATGTCTCACTAACCATCTAGTAAATCAGATAATGTCTCAATAACCATCTAGTAGATCAGATAATGTCTCACTAACCATTTAGTAAATCAGATAATGTCTCAATAACCATCTAGTAGATCAGATAATGACTCACTAACCATCTAGTAAATCAGATACTGTCTCATTAACCATCTAGTAGATCAGATAATGTCTCACTAACCATTTAGTAAAACAGATAATGCCTCACTAACCATCTAGTAGATCAGATAATGTATCACTAACCATCTAGTAAATTAGATACTGTCTCACTAACCATTTAGTAAAACATATACTGTCTCATTAACCATCTAGTAGATCAGATAATGTTACACTAACTATCTAGTAAATCAGATAATGCCTCACTAACCATCTAGTAGATGAGATAATGTCTCACTAACCATCTAGTAGATCAGATAATGTCTCACTAACCATTTAGTAAATCAGATATTGTTTCACTAACCATTTAGTAAAACAGATACTGTCTCATTAACCATCTAGTAGATCAGATAATGTCTCACTAACCATCTAGTAAATCAGATAATGCCTCACTAACCATCTAGTAGATCAAATAATGTCTCACTAACCATCTAGTAAATCAGATACTGTCTCACTAACCATTTAGTAAAACAGATACTGTCTCAATAACCGTCTAGTAGATCAGATAATGTTTCACTAACCATCTAGTAGATTAGATAATGTCTCACTAACCATCTAGTAGATCAGATAATGTCTCACTAACCATCTAGTAGATCAGATAATGTCTCACTAACCATCTAGTAGATCAGATAATGTCTCACTAACCATCTAGTAAATCAGATACTATCTCACTAACTGTCTAGTAGATCAGACAAAGTCTCACTAACAATAAAGTAGATCGGATATTGTCACATTAACCATCAAGTATTTCAGATACTGTCTCATTAACCATCAAGTATTTCAGATACTGTCTCAATAAAAAATGCTTCAAAGTGAACCAGAATCTGAATCCGGATTTAAACCTGAACCAAATTTGGGAGGACTGTCCCATACTGGCTTCCCATCTTGTGAACATTTTTCGTTTACATCGGTCTATTAGTTTTTGAGATACGCGCGCGAAAACACACACACACACACACAGACCCGATTGCAATACTCTTGCAGGGCGAGGGTAATTAAAAAGATATTATACAGTTATCAACAAAAGAGTTTCTAACTCATTAACTTTATTATTAACTCCGAAAGTGTCTGTCCAACTCGCGTGATTATTCTAGTAACAAAATATTTAACCTACTTGCTTCTATGTAAGTGAAAAGTAATTAGATTAACACTCCTAGTAAATGGTTGTTTTAAAAAATTGCTTAATTTACAAGAGGGAGTTCTACATTTAAAACAATTTTAAATGGCCATTCTATTTCAAATATTTAACCTTAAAGATTCTTTTCCTAGTTAGAAAGTATCTAATTCTTTGATTGTTAGTAAAAAAGGTATCTAAACTTCTTAATTGATTGTTTATGGGAAAGTACCTTATCTAGTTGATTGTTCATGATAAAACGTACATTATTGTACAGAGAGAGAAATATCTAATTTATTTACTTTATCTAATGTGCTTAGTTGATAGATGGGGCATTTTCGCGGTTTTCGGTTAATAACTCTGAAAAGTGTGATTGGATTTGTACCAAATTTCATGGGCACGTTTTGGCTGAGACTCCTCGTCACACGAAAAAAAAATATCTGAATCGATGACTATTCTGGATTTCAGAAAGAGTTTCTGAGTTTTCGAAGGTGAAATTTTACATTATCCAATGTAAACGCATGCAATCTCGAAAAGGAGCGGCGGGTCGAGGGTACGTAATCTTTTTGATTGCTCTTGTTCTCAAATGTGTCTACGTTTTTTATATCTTCCCACAATTGGGATTTAACGGCTCTCGCGATTGGCTGCACAGATTTACCTGACTATTAAGAAAAACATGTACGTGATCGAATGAAACACAAGGAGTGCAAACACTTATAGCATACACTTTGGTTCTCGGAAATTTTGATGTGTAATTTTATAGTTTAAATTAATTCCAGATAATGGCTAGGTTAAACTTATTTTTAAGCAGATATAAGAGCACAAAACATTAAAAATTTCATTAAACTAAAACCGGAACATTAATCAAACTTCAAAAGTGAATCAATTATTTATGTTATATGTCTATTATATGATCTTCAGCTTTCTGGATTCAGTTTTTGTAAAATATTATAGTACATAAAATATATGTAATACTAATCTTAAATTTAGATTCTCAAATGCTATTGGTATACATATATATTTAATTAAGCAAAAAAGAGAAATTTTATACACAAAATGGAATAATATAATTCCTTTATATAAACCACTCCTGTAATATTTCGGCAATTATGCATTAAAAAAATTTAAAAGAGAAATAACAAATTTTATACACAAAATGGAATAATATAATTCCTTGATATAAACCACTCCTGTAATATTTCGGCAATTATGCATTAAAAAATTTAAAAGAGAAATAAC
>NW_013665899.1:565924-631683 GCF_000517525.1 Limulus polyphemus
ACACAAAATGGAATAATATAATTCCTTGATATAAACCACTCCTGTAATATTTCGGCAATTATGCATTAAAAAAATTTTTCGATAGTGCCAAAAGAATACACTAATTTCGTATGCGAGTAAAGAGAAGGATAAAATATTTATCGTGGAAGATAGTCAGATTACGTCTTAGCGTTACAGCAGAAAAAATAATTAAAATAAAATTCAGTGCTGTTCTTCTCTTTGCTATCTGGGCTACAAACTGTCATGTGGTAGAAGTTTCGTTGTGCTCGTTAAATGAGTAAAATATATTTTCCGTGGTGAAGTTAGGTTTGTTTGTTTGAAGTTAAGCTATACAATAGGCTATCTTTGCTCTGTCCACCACGGGTATCGAAACCCGGTTTCTAGCGATGTAAGTTCGCAGACATACCGCTGTGCCACTGGGGGCGTGAAGTTAGGACTTTTATGGTTTGTAAAATGATAACTTAGACTGTCTTAAGTATGATTTTAGTAATAATAACAGTATTACATTTAATAATCCAATGAATGATTCTATGAATTTCTTTAATTCAATAAAATTCTTAAATACCAAGAAAGTTAAAATAAAGTTGAGTATTCCGAAACGGGTAAAATAATGTTTTTGTTGTGTCGAACATACTGTGTTTTTTCGGTTTTTTCATGTCCCCCAGTCGATCAGCAGTAAGTTTACCAACTTATAACGCTAAAATCCTGGATTCATTTGTCTTTGGACATAGCGCAGATAGCCTATTGTGTAGCTTTGCGCTAAAACATGCAAACAAACTTTTCCACATTTAATTGAATTTTTTTATAAACATTTGTTCCAGAACTAACAAAAATGATCATGTCTTAGTTGGAATGATTTTCCATTAGAAATCTTGATTTAAAGAATGCAGCGAGTTTTATAATAATACATTAATAATGAAGAGGGTTCATAGCTGGTTTTATGGGGAGTTTTCAACCATTAAGCCTTATTAGAGAGTTTCTCTAATATGTGATTAACTTTATCTCTTTACTATATATTTATCAATTTAAACTTATAATTACTAGAGATGAGGAATGGACAGTAAACTTACGAGTCGACAAGATAACGAGCAGTAGATTTTCCATTTAAAATAATAATTTTCTGAGAAAAGAAAGGAAAATAGAAGATCACAAAAGTTGAGTGGCAATTTCATATATTTTTTTTTCTATTATAATGCTACCTCTTATGAAGTCAAAACAACTTCCGCAGTCAAGTGCAATAAAGTGACTTTTAATGGCTTATTTATCACGTTAGTAAGATCATCTCTTTGAAATGACTTCGATTAGCTTGTAATGAATTTCGCGCAAAGTTCCACGAGTACTATCTGCGCTAGCCGTCCCTAATTTATCAGTGAAAGACTAGAGGAAAGGCAGGTAGTCATTCCCACCCACCGCCAACTCTTGGGCTATTCTTTTTACCATGGGGATTGACCATCGCATTATAACGCCTCTATTGCCGAAAGGGCGAGCATGTTTCGTGGGATGGGGATTCGAACCCGCGACCCTCAGATTGCGAGTGGGGCGCTCTAACCACTTAGACATGCCGAGCCCAATGACTCTGATGACTATAAGTAACGTTTATTCTGATTATGATGACACAGAAGTTCAGTTATTGAGACGACTGGTTTTTAGTCCAATATATAAGTTTCGAGCTTACTGTTTTGAAAATAAAGTGGCCTACAATTCGTGACACAAACAACTGTGTTGCCTCCCCACTTAGTTATAACTGGAACACTTTTTTTTTAAATATGAAATCAGTGGGAAAGTTTTCTTGTTAGTTTTCCCATTTGATTAGAAAAAACAAACTGTATTTGCTAAAAGGATAATTTTCGAACGAGTCATATTTTACTAAATGGAATCAACATTAGAGATTAAACAAACTATGGCTAGTTTTCTTTGACATAAACTAAAAGTTTTAGATCTTCTGTTTGACATTGCTAAGAATTTTCAAGATACGCTGTTAATGGACTAGTGAACATTGGATAAAAGCTTTCCTTGTCTTTTAATGGAGGTGACCTTAACACAGTTTTCGTTTATCATTGGGTTTCAAGTCTCAAATAGTTTACATTCAAGATTTATTTCAAGTACTCTTGCCATTTGCTGTTCCTAATGATATTTAACATATCTTACAGACATATATTCTTTTCACGACTAGACAAGGTTTAAACATTTTACACTTAATTTTTTCTTTTACCACAGGAGAAATAAGAAAGAGGACAAATGTACACGTTTCAGAGATTTGAATAATACCTTAACGGATTCCTCTTTTTTTTGTCCTCCCCTCCTAAGTTGCTCAACGGTAAATTTGGGAGCTTATAACACTAAAATTCTGGATTCGATGTCTGCTGTGAACATAGCACAGTTGGGTTGGACAGTGCATAACAGACAAACAAGCCATTGTTGTCGAACGTTTTCTGTAATTATCGTTTATCTATGGATTTATCCATCTTTTCATCCATGCACCACATATATATCGAACGATAATCATTGTTTCACAATATGTTTCTTCTTTCGTTCAATAAAGTCGGCTTCCTTTCTTCGAGTCACCATTAGTAAACTTAAACAACAGAATAACATATCTTCTGGATGTTAATCTCATACAAATAATAATTAGATTATAATAAACTCTCAAGTTTTAAGGAATGTATTTAAACATGACTATCCCAATATTGAATTTCTTTGATTTAATCTCCGATAATAAAGCTTGCTTTCAAGAAGACCTATATGAAATCATTGTCTCAAAGGAGAAGGACGTACGTATTAATTACATTATATATAAGCCTGAACAAATATTGTAATTAAAGTACGGTGAATGGGAAGATGGTAATGGTTTTATTGAATGTTGTACAGTTAGTTCTCGAGCTATACGAACTAAATTAGACGGAAACCAGGATGTCATTTGTAGCGAAGCAATAATTAATATTGTCACAGTGACTATCAAATACTTTTACCTCTAGGTATAGCAGTAAACAGTATATCGACTGGAAATTATTTGGTCAAAAACATTTTTGTTAGTTTTTCATCCTTTCTTTGTTTATATTCCATTGTAATATTTATATTCTACTTATGTCTCTTCAATAATAATTATTCTAAGAATTTAAATGAGCATCTAGGGACTAATTGCCGATTTTTAGCATAAGTTCTTACACTGGATATTTACATAAGTTCTTACACTGGATATTTACATAAGTTCTTACACTGGATATTTAAATAAGTTCTTACACTAGATATTTACATAAGTTCTTACACTGGATATTTACATAAGTTCTTACACTGGATATTTACATAAGTTCTTACACTGGATATTTAAATAAGTTCTTACACTAAATATTTACATAAGTTCTTACACTGAATATTTACATAAGTTCTTACACTAGATATTTACATAAGTTCTTACACTGAATATTTACATAAGTTCTTACACTGGATATTTACATAAGTTCTTACACTGGATATTTACATAAGTTCTTACACTAGATATTTACATAAGTTCTTACACTAGATATTTACATAAGTTCTTACACTGGATATTTACATAAGTTCTTACACTGGATATTTACATAAGTTCTTACACTAGATATTTACATAAGTTCTTACACTGGATATTTACTTAAGTTCTTACACTGGTTATTTTATACCACAAATACTGTATGTTTTATCGCATATTTTCTATCACACATACATGTATGTTACATCAGATGTTTCCTACCACATGTAATTGATTGTTACATTGGATGTTTCCTACCACGTATAACTGATTGTTACATTGGATGTTTCCTATCATGCATAAGTGTATGTTACATCGGATGTGTTCTACCACTCATAACTGTATGTTACGTCAGCTGTTTCCTACCATGTATAATTGTACATTACATCGGATGTTTCCTACCACTCATAACTGTATGTTACGTCAGATGTTTCCTACCATATATAATTGTACATTACATCAGATGTTTCCTACCATATATAATTGTACATTACATCAGATGTTTCCTACAATATATAACTATAAATTACATCAGATGTTTCTTACCATACATAATTTCATGTTACATCAGATGTTTTCTACTATATATAACTGAACATTACATCAGATGTTTCTTACCATACATAATTTTATGTTACATCATATGTTTCCTACCATATATAAATGAACATTACATCGGATGTTTCCTGCCACACATAACTGTACATTACATCGGATGTTTTCTACCACTCATAACTGTGTGTGTCATATAAGATGTTTCCAACCATACATGTTACCATACATAAGTATTTGTTGCACTGTGTATAAAAATGTGAAATCAGTTTTCTTACTGTAGACAAATTTGTTATATTGGATGTTTTCTTACTACATATACTCATGTTGCATCAGAAATCCGTTTATATTCATTTTTTTACTATAAATGAATGTCATATCACTTGTGAAATGCTACCATAGATAAGTGTATGTTGTATTGGGTGTAAAAATATAATATCAATTTTTGTTACTATAGTTTCCTTACCATACTTGTATATTTCACCAGTTTCACGTACTGTAGAAAAGCTTGTCTCAAAATTCATGAGACGAGAACCCGTAAGTGAAATTTGGTAAAGATTTCCAAAACGAGTTTTATTCTAATATTAATAAGTTATGCACTTTCAAATTACTCCAGTTTGGTGTATAATTTGGACATCCCTCTTTTGTCAGGGTATTTAACGTCATCTAAGTTCAAAATATATTTTTACAAAGGGACGCCGTGGTTGTTCCAAAATTTTAAATTTTGAAAGAGCTTAGTGGTAACATTATTTGTAAGATTTCATCAAACCACTTTAGATTGTATATCCAGACGCCACAAGATAAAATGTTTAGAATTTCACAGTAAATTTCCATTACTTTGTTCGAAGTCTTACATAAAATTGACGTTGTACATATATTTACTTTTTGACATGACCCCCCCCCCCCCAACCTGATGTCTCAATGTTAAGCTTATAATACTAACATTTAGGGGCAAACTTGGCATCGCTAACAAAAGAAACAAGCGTCATCAACGAAACAGTATAAACCAATTCAGAATATTACAATATTACAAAACTGGAAAATTGTAGGTAGTAAAAATTACGTACATTATTCACACTAGAAAGTCTTTAGCTGATTATGACAACAATTTTGTTAATTCACGATATTCCAAGAATTTTATACATGTCGGTAAGCTTTTTTTTAAATAATTAGAAACGGTATAAATATATTTTAGTTGTTTTTTTTAAAGCGCTATTATGAAGAGTTTAGAAAATCAAATTACACAGCGGGATACACTGAATGAAGCATCACTTTATTTCAAACCTTTTGTGAAAAAGACCGCTGTGCGACAACTGGAAACACTTTCACAAGTCAGTTTTGGTCACGGCCATTTTGTTCACACGCCTCTTCTGAGACCTCCAGCAGAGAGCGCCACAGATGGTCGATAGAAAGCGAATACTGTCATTTTAGTAATGTATTGCAAAATCATATATAATTTGTGTCAGTGGATGCATTCTTTCACGTGGAGTTCCTCCACTAACCCAAAGCATTTCATATAATATCACATGGTGAAACAGCTGGTCAACATTACGGCAAATGAAGCAGTTCAAAGTAGTATGTTTCGTCCACTCTTAAAAGCTTAATCAACCCCCGCAGACCACACTGTTTTTGGCGCAATTTCTAAAACTCCTTTCCACTCGGCGCTTAGCAACAGGTATGACGTCAAATTACGGAAGCAATTTTTAAATATGAAATTCGAAAAGCAAACTTGCGCATGCCGTAACTCAAAAATCTTTCAGTCCTCAAATTATACCACTCACTACCGGTAGAGCCCACATATTGCATCATATTGAATAAACTTACGCTATTTGTCTGTTACAACACTCAATGTAAATAACTGGCTCAAAATATGAAATCACTCGTTTTGTATGCAAAAATGCTTAGTATGTTTCCCTTTCGGCCATGTTGGTGGACAATTTAGATTCCAGATATTGCAAGGAGTTCAAATCTTTATTCGGAAGTTAATAAAACAGTTTGTTTTGATTGATGTTAAGCGCAAAGCTACACAATAGGCTATCTGTGCTCTGCCCATCACGAATATGGAAATCAGATTTTTTGTGTTGTAAACCTGCAAACATACCATTGAGCCTCTGAGAGAAAAATAAAAAAAGTAGTGGAAGCTTTGTTTGAAAATCAACCCACTAATCATGTCTCCCTGATTCACAAACTGGATGTTAAGAAAAATATTACACAAGAAAAAGGGTAAACAAAAACATAACCAAATGATCATGGACTTGAACCAACAATATATAAATGAGAAATCAAAAACATATTCTAAATATATGCTTTTAAGTGAAAGGAAACTGGAACCAACAAGAAGCAGTGCGAATATAAAATATTTACAACAAGAAAAAAAAGCTATATTTTCTCTTTAATTTGAAATAGTTTTCTACTTTCTGGCTTAATAAAGGTAAATTCCTTTATCGTTGATTTTATTTAATCGGTTATTATACGTTATTCACTAAATATCAGCTCAACCGAAAGAAGATAATAACGATTGGGTTGATTTGAATTTCGCGCGAGGGCTATCTGCACTAGACGTCCCTAATTTAGCAGTGTAAGACTAGAGGGAAGGTAGCTAGCCATCACCATCCACCGCCAACTCTTGGGTTACTCTTTTACCAACGAATAGTGGGATTGACCGTCACATTATAACGTCCCACGGCTGAAAGGTCGAGCATGTTTGGTGTGACGGGGATACGAACCCGCGACCCTCAGATTGCGAGTCGAGCGCCCTAACCACCTGGCCATGCCGGGCAGATAATAACGAACTCACTGGTAGGAAAATAAAATCACCGCTACTAAATTTAATAAATTTTGAGATAAATATCACACAGCCTAGACGGTTAATTAACCCTCGAACCCGAGACTTTCTAGCACACTTTTGATCGATGTATAAATAAATTTTCACGATAGAAGCTGCAGCTAACTCTACAACAAATGAGTTACTGCCCAGCGTAATTACTATCGCCGGGTGCATTTTGTTGTTGCTCTAATGACGTAAATCAATGGTTTAATTTGAAGTTAACCAAACGTTATTAGCAGTCAACGTCATTAATGATATCTCACTAGTGATTTTAAGCGAAAACACTTTAGAGAGTGGGTAATAAAATGTACCATTTTTACTTAAGCTTTTTTTTTTTTAGAAAGGTCTATCAGGGATAAGAAGAGAATTTAATGAGTTTGTTAATCGGTGAATTTCACGCAGTGACTCAACGGTTGCCCTAAGAACTTAGAGCGCTAAAATTCGGAATAGATCCCAAGCACGGATAGCCTATTGTTAAGCTTTGTGTTTAACAACAAAACAACAAACAAGTAGACTTCATAAGAAAAGCTTTAACTTCACAAAACTGTATACCACACTTAAAAACACTTATAGCGAAGAAAAATGTAAACTGAGTTTTTGAGTCATGATTGCTAATTACGCTAATAAAATTACATCTACAATATTACTTGTGTACGAAATTTTGCATAACTGTATTAGATCTTCGAATAATTTAACTTTCTGTATCTGTATAAACACTTATTCGGGGGTGGTGGCTTTGCTGTAAAAGGTTGTCCCTGTTTTTATTCATCTGTGACCAAGCTATACCAGTCCTAGAGTGGCCAATGTTCTGGCAGTTTGACACAAGCCTTGGTGGCACTGGTTTTTTGTTCGGATATACGCAAAATCGGAGCGTTTTCTATAGATGATATTATAAAAATCTTGACTATGAATAAACTTCGTTTATCTCAATATTTGTAAGGATTTGTGCTGTTTGCACAAATTTATCGATTTTGGAAAATGTTACAATATGGAATATTTAACTATTCATGCTAACAACTGAGTAACTATTTTTCGTTTGTTTGTTACTAAGTGCAAATCTACACAATGGGGTATCTGTACCGTGCCAACCACGGGTATCGAAACCCAGTTTTTAGCTTTATAAGCCTCCAGACTTACAGCTGAGCCACTAGGTGGTCTTTTTTTTTTAAAAGTGGCACAAATAATTTAAAGATTGTTAATGAGACAACTTATAGGTGTTGAGTACACTAGTTATTTTCAAAGCCTTAGTGTCTTAAACACTTCTCACACTGATTTCATATATTCTGCTTTAAAATAGTTCAACAACATTTCAGACAAAGTGTCAAACGTTTCAACGCTTACATCCGTAGGATGTGGAAACACCATTTGGGTGAAGCAATAAATAGCTGAAGTAAATCGATGACACTAAATGCATCTTGTGCCAAGTAAACAAAGTTAATAAAAATTACAATTTTACTGAGAACTCAGTAAAGATTTTTAAAAGCGCAGCTGAGGTACTTCAATATAAGACTGCATTAAGACTGGAAGCCGATATGAATAGTGAAATATTTTTCGAAGAAAAGAAACCTTATTGGCATAAGGAGCCACTGTTTATTGAATACAAAAAATGAATTAGAAAAGAGAAAATTATTCAAATGCCACAGCTTGAAATGCCAGAAAAAAAAAAGTTGTGTTGCAACTTTGATGCCAAATCAAAATATGTCATTTGCTGTAAGGTTTTTGACAAGAATGGTAAAAGACCAACATCACTTGTGGACATTAGTACCTGATACTCATTATTAGCGATTAAAGCACTGCTAATCCATGTTGAAAAACAGCTATTCAAAATACAAGATTCTGATGAAAAACCAATAAATATGGCACCAAATAATACTTGCTATCATTTGAAGTGTATGAACATACATGGCCAAACGTGTACCTTTATCTTCCAACATCAAACGGCTTGCCAATCATCTAACTCTAATGACAAACATTTTTGACATTTATTTGATATTTACATATGTTTTATGATTTTCTGGATATCTACTACTAATCCTTAGAGACAAGCACTTCTTTTGATCGGTTGAAGTTTGGAGAAAACCGAGTAGAAAACACAGACAGTTACCGTTCAGTACATTTGAGAAATAACTTAGAAAGTTAGCAATTTTTTTCTCCCACAAATGTTTGGCTAAAAATGTGCATGTCCTTCATCAGTCCTAGTTAGAGATGCTTTGGAAAACCTCATGCATATCTTTCAAAAATCTATAAACAAAACTAGTGATGACTGTAGCATAAATAGTGGGAGAAGAAGCAAAATTGGCCAGAAATCGTAGAGAATTTCTGATATGATACCGGTCAGTTTAGTGCTTCACATATTCTTGTTTGATTGAAGATGATGAAAAGGTCACATTTCAAAATGAATCAAAGAAGAAAAATCCATACCGGTTGAACAGTTTTCGTATGTACTTTGTAGCATGCACACCCCTAACTGTTGCAACTGCAATTCACGGTTACAATGCAACTTGTACCAACTTAAGTATAAGTTATGAAAAATTTTACACCTCCTCATGGTTGAATGTGAGCATAAGTTATGGCAATTTTACACCTCCTCATGGTTGAATGTGAGCATACGTTATTACACTTTCCACATTTCCCCACAGCTGAATAAGAACATAAGTTATCACACTTTCCACCATCTCCTCCTGGTCGAGTGCGAGCGTTAGTTATCACACTTTCTACACCTCCTCATGTTGACTGTAAGTACTAGTTTTCACAATTTCCACCACCTCCTCACGGTTGAATGTGAGCATAATTTATCACATATTCCACCACCTCCTCATGGTTGGATCGAGCTTAAGTTATCACACTCTACATCATCTCCTCATGGTTAAATATGAACATTAGTTATCACATTTCTACGATCTCCTCATTTTGATTTTAAGTATTAGTTTCACACTTTTAACCCCCTCTTCGTGGTTGAATGTGAGTATGAATTATGACATTTTCCACAAATGAGAAAAATAAGTTACTAGAACAAGATGTGTTTGTCTGTTTGTAACATAGCACAAAGCTACACAATGGGCTATCTATGCTCTTCCCACCACAGGTATCGAAACCTGAATTTTAGCGTTGTTAGTCCACAGACATACCGCTGTGCCATTGGGGGGGGGGGTGGCACTAGAACAAGAAGCGAAATATACACTCTTCCCAACATGACTACATTAATTGCACGAAAATACTTTGGATGAGTCACTATAAGTGCAGTGATGTTTCAATTAAACAGAGGAAAATTTAGAATAACCATACGAAGTAAGAAAACTGACAAGTTACCACAAAAACTGTGTTGATATGTTACCTCTGAACAGAGACAGGAAGATGGGAAAGTCAGTGGCGTCATACCTTCCCTTGACTCAGGCCTTACGATTGTTGATCAGGCTACAGAATACATCTTCTCATATCCTGGAAGCTTGAAAATGTTTTCCGCAATACTAGGTGAACTAGAGATTGAAAAACTCCTAGCTTCAGATATTTTTGTACCAGGCTGTAACACGAGCACAACAGCAGCAATAAGGGGTAACTTGCCTCTAATCCCTTCCTCTCCCATCTCTCAGCCTTTCTTCTCCTATAGATTCGTATGTTTTAAAAGCTACGTTAAAAAAAAAATAGAAACTGGCAAAAGTTGTCGGAAAGAGTCAAACAGCCATTACTTTACTTGTGACCAGGCTAGGTATAAAATAGACCATGCAATCCGCGTACAACAACCTAAACGTTTTGGACAAGTCATAGTTTTGCTTGGAAGGTTTAAAATTTAATGAGCGATGGGGCAAAGATCAGGAGGAGATTATGGTTGACTCATAAGCACGTATAAAGAAGACAACCGGTAAAGTATTGTCACTTTTTTTAGTACTGACATAGTATATGAAAACATTACATTGTCTAAAACGATGCCATGTCAATGTTTCATATGAGCTATTCCTTACTTTGTGGAAGATAATGATTGTGAAAATTGATGTTCTTCTGTTGTTGAGTTGTTTAAAAATGATGTCATGCTGGTGCTAGATATGATGTATTCCTTACTTTTTGGAAGGTAATGATTGTGAAAATTGTGTCTTTCTGTTGGTTGGTTGTCTAAAAATAATTCCATATTGGTGCTAGATATGATGTATTCCTTACTTTGTGGAAGGGAATAATTGTGAAGATTAGTACCCTTCTGTTGGATTTTTAATTTGAGATAAAATCCATATATGTCCAACTTCATTATTTCAATCACAAGCCAATTGTTGTATTTCTATTCAGTACTCAAGCAAAATAAAAAAAGCAGTGAAGATGTATTCATTTAAACCAATACATATAATCTGTAATGTAAGTCTATTTGATTCTTTTTATTAGATTTAATCGCATCTTAATTTTTAAAGACGTAAGTTTCAATTTCTAGAACAAATATTTACAAATGTTAATTTTTTGCTTGCGCATCAGTCAGAAATTAGATATATCTAGGGTCCATATTTTTGCTCTTGCCATAGCTTCTGTAGATTTCCGGAAAGATTGGCCAAGTTGTATCAACTAGGTATGAAAAACAAACACCAATCTCTTATAGCAAGACCACTATCTTTGACCTAAAATAGGATTCTGGCCTATTACAGTCTTGGCAAAAACGTTTGTATACTGTTCTATATTGATGCTATTGTTACGTCTCCGTTCGTTAGTTAATTTTCCGTAAATTCGTTCCGACGAAACATTAGCGACACAAGTCCTTTCTTAAATAAAACTGGTTTATTCTTTCCGAATACAACTTTACAATACACTTAATTTCAACTGTCTCTCTATTACAAACTCTCACGTCTCACGTGGCCAACAATATTTTATCCGGATACATTCAATTACTCATTGCACTGTTGTCCCGTCACGTTGTGAACGTCTTATATATATACAAGACTAACACATATCTAGTAAATGCTAGGGCATTCTTGAAGTAACAGGATATTTCTAGAAAGAGGTGGCGTGATACCAGCCACGTGACCTCGCTGACGCAACACTATTGTCTACATCCATGGAGTAGTTATTGAGTAAATGCCCGATTAGTAACAAAGAAGGTAGCGTATAACGAGTTGTTATTCTGGTCTGTATAAGTTGTTTTGAGTATTTGTTTGTCAAAATGCACATACACTTGTATAAAAAGGTGTGCTTTTGGTATAATCTTTTTTGAAACAGATCAACGCTTTGTTCAAACAATTTATCTGTACTTGGTGTAGAGTCATGCCTCGTCACGTGTCAGAAGTTATAGGGTGTCAAACTATTCGATTGTTCAGAAAAGCTATGAAGCAAACGGACATTACCAAAAGAGTAAAGTACCCCCTAATGTACTGTAGCCAGAATCCTGAAATGTCATTGGACTATAGATAACGTTGTTCCAGGAGATGACGGTCTTTTTTAATTAAGTTAACACATCAAGGTCGAAAGAAGTCTTGCAACACCTTACGACAGGAATGGCATGAACAATTCATTTTACGGAATCTAGAAGAAGAGTGAACAGGAGACTGAATAAACAAACTTATTTTACAACAAGGGCTATCTGCAAACCGATATTAACCAGAATTCACTACCGTCACCATGTTACTTGGGCAAAACAACATGACAACTTACAGTTAGGACACTGGCTACATGTCATCTTTTCAGATGAGGCCTATTTCCGGTTTGTTAAGGCTGATTGTAGGATTCGTGTTCGTCGGTTTCCTGGAGAACAGATGAGGGAATACTGTATTTCCAACAGGGAACACAGAGGAGGTAGTGTAGTACATGTTTGGGCGGCAATTTATCATGGTGGAAACTGCTCTTCATATCCTCTAAGGAAATGTCAATGGCGCCTCCTAGAGGTTTCATATGCGAACGATATTTCTGCCATGTGCGAGGGCAAGGTTTGGCAACAACTTTGTGTTCCAGGATGACAATGTCACTACCCACAGTTGCGTATTGTACAAGATTATCTCGACCAGGAGGATGTTACAAGATTGCCATGGCCAACAAAGTCTCCAGACTGTAATCCCATTGAGAACTATTGGGCAGAACTGAACCGAAAAATTGCTACTGTAGCAGAGTTGCAGCGCCTTCAAGTGATAAGTTAGGATGAAATCATGGTGGATTACATCAATAACCTCATCGACAGCATGCCACGTTGCCTTGCGGAGGTTATTAGAGTACGAGGAGGACCAACCAAGTACTAAATGTTTAATATGAACTGATATAAGGTTACAGACACTATTTATAATAATTTGATGTTATATTTTGTCATTATATATGTTTTGATAAGGTTTTGTTGTGATAGGTGAAATGCTGAATTACACATCTTTCTACAGGTGTTTGATAAAATTGTTTGCTGTTCTAATAAATCGTTTATGACGTCCATAGAACCTGTCTCATTATACAAATTACATATGTGATGTTTAATATAACTAACATTTCTCAGTTTAACAGCGCTAAGTGTATTTGTATTCCATCTTAATGATAATGATCTTATTTATTAAAAAATATGAAAATATTTTGGCCAAGACTGTACTAGTCTTTCTGGTTCAAACTGCTCAACTATGTATATCTTTCTTTGTTTCAAAGTAAGCTAATCCATGTCTAGCTTACTGTTTAAAATTACATTGGTCTGATATACATCTTTGTCAAAATTTCAAACTTTGTCAGTCCCTGTATTGCTTTCTGTTTAAAATTACGCTGGTTCATATATATCTTTCTGATTAGTTATATAATAGCATATATATTTATTTTTTTTAAAGTTGTTTGGATAAATCACAGTTTCACACGATACCACAGTGAGTAATAATGTAACCAGTTAGAGAAATATACAAATAAATAAATGTTGGATGGTAATTGGAATTTGTTGATACTCTTCCAGAAACGTTGATAGTGAAGTTGAAACTGTTACCAAGTAGGAAAGCAGCTTTTTTTCTAACACATAAACTACTGTTTCTTGTGACACATCAGAGAATACAATATACTTAGTTGAGACGAGTTCTATTGGTGCACATCAAACAAATTATTGAGTTCCTTATATATATCATATTATTAATTTCCTAACACGTATTACACGTACTTCACACACTACATAAAATCAAAGCAATTTTTATGACACTCTAAATAGATACTTTACATAACAACCTTTTATGACATCATCATACCATGCGTCAAAATAAGTATACTCTTAATTTTTGAAATGTGCATTTGAGATAAAATCTACATGTAAATAACATTTGAAATAAATTCTATGCATGTTTTAATACTTCGTTTCCTTCAGTGACTAAAATCCACCTTATCAGTGAAAATGCCAAAATAATACGACACCTGAGGGCTAGCGATATAGACGCCAATAATTATACAATGTGTTTCTTTTTACAGTTCATATTGACGTTAGCCAAAATAGAGATTAAGTCGTTCTTTTCCAAAGTTGCTATATCTTCTGAACTAAAAACTTCATTTATTAACAACAATCTAGACTCGTAAACATACACACTTATAACCTTGATTATTACCATCAGAACTCTGTAATATGCTTCTTTTCCAGTTCTGTTAGTTTTTGTTTTCTCATTCGTAATCTTTATTATCGCGTACAAGTCAAAGGAAGTGCCAGCGCTCCAGAAACCTAAACTTTACAAGAGCGTAAAGATTCTTCACAGCCAGAAGTTCTTTTCTGCAGAGCTTTACCATAGCCACACCAGTCTATTGACATTTTTCTAAAGTTGAGTCAAGACTTCTCTTCGTTCTTTTGGTTATATTTTGGGGATATTAAAAACTCCGATGAATGGATTCAAGTTGCTTTTATCTAGGCCTAAATACCCGTTTCAATTAATTGCCTCTTATTCTGAATGTCTAGTCCCATACACTTTTGGCTCTTTTGCTTCGTCCAGTGGTTCAATTAAATATCAATAAGGGCTATACAGAAGTGTAGAGAAATCCTTCAAATGAATTGTTATTACTTCCAGAAGCGGTTACTGAATCTAAGATGAACACATAATTAACGAAACATGCTTTGTCTGACTAGAAGGTTGAGAGTTTTTATCTCGTAGACTGAATAAAGTTTAATTAATTTCCTAATTTTAGCTTGAAACAAGAATAAAAAAGTAATAATCACAGAAAGTTCTTCGCAATATAAATGTACAGTTTGCCAATATCACAAACCATGTTTGTTTTTTCAGCAAACACGTCTCAACTTGTTATGACGAAAATAAACAACATTGTAAGTATTTTCTTCATATTAGAGGTGATTTGAATTTCAATTTCTGAAAATCAGATATGTTGTACATGTGTGAACAGGGGAAAAAATATAACAAAAGTAAATATTTAATCATGTTATCTCTAGCACAAACACATTTATTATGTAGCGTAAAGTTTTTGATTCATGAACAAATACAAGTTATAACTTAGAAGAGTCTTTCGAAAATATAGCTTTGCATGTAATTGTGAAAAGCTTTTATTGACGCACAAGTCGATCTAATCATAGCTCTATCACGCACAACAATCTGAGTTTTAAACCTAGATTAAGTTTAACGTTCTCACGCAAAAAAATAACATTATTTTTTAATCACCAGTTTAAAGAATGCTTTCGCTGAGGAACTAGTGACCTTATATACCAAAGTAAGGTTGGGTTTGTTTGGGTTTGAATTTCGCGCACAGCTACACGAGTGTTATCTGCGCTAGCCGTCGCTAATTTAGTAGTGAAAGACTACAGGGAAGGCAGGTAGTCCTCACCACCCACCACCAACTCTTGGGCTACTCTTTTACCAACGAATAGTGGGATTGACTGTTAGTGAAAGGGCGAGCATGTTTAGTGGGATGGGTATTCGAAACCGCGACCCTCAAATAGCGAGTCGAGCGCACTAACCACGTGGCCATGCCAGGCCACTAAAGATTGATGCTTTATTAACACTCTGTTTTTAATTGTCCCATTATGGATTTCATATGTGATTTAACGTGGTCTTTTGCTCAATATCATACCTTATTACTCGTCTGGTTTATGTCATTAAACATTTTTGTTGGAAAACAATAGAAATGTTCGGTTACAAAACGTTAAGCAATAAAGGGTAAATTATGCCCCCGTTTTGGTTCACAGGTCAGAATAATCAAAATCACATTAAATTGCTGAAGTTAATATACTCATATAATATGAACATAAAAATTTAAAGGTCTTTTTTTTGTTAATTTAGCTCCGCAGATAATAAACGATTATTAATGAAATATCTTATAAAATGCATTTCCCAAATCAGCTTGTTTTGTCTAAACACTTAATCATCATTATAAATAATATTCTATCATGAGTTAGTTCTGCTTTATCAGTTTAAATTTCCACTCAAAACCGGGTTTCGATACCTGTGGCGGGTACAGCTTTGTGATTAACAAAAACAAACTGTTTTAATTCCTCATGGTACTGGCAAAAGAATACTTATGAAGATCTTGTTTTGGAGATTATATAAAACAAAAGTTAGCTGTAGCCAGAAATAAAAAAATAAATTTGCTGAGACAAATGCAATATTGATTTAACTCATTGACAAGTAATTTAAATACTGTACAACTTCCTGTGAAACTGTAGTATCAGATCTTTTTTAAATATTAACTTCTGAAAATACACTTTATGCTAATTTTTGAAATGTGTAGATGTTGCTTTAAAACATGCATCATTCTAAATATGCATACATAAGCACATTACACTTTTACCTAAAAATAATAAGCCACACATCCGTTTTACTTAATGATATCTGATATTAAAAGATAATGTAAAAACATAATTGGGCGCAGTTTTATTAGGATTTTATGGGATTTTGTTAAACCCCATAAAAACCAAAAAAGTCGAAAAGACTAACTCATAAATATAACTCTTAACATAACGACTAGATTCGTTTACGCCCCTGGAATGAAAATTAAACATACGTTAAGAAAATTATATAATGAACCCACCCCACCAGGAAACATTTACAAAGTGAAGTGTAACAGTTGCTCAGCCTTTTACATAGATGAAACAGGACGTAATTTGAAAATCAGGTTAAAAGAACACCCAAAAACCCCCTTCCCAAGTCCATGAGCATATGAATGAAACCAAATACAGTTTTTTTGAACAGAATGTCACAGTACCAACACACGAATCTCACACTAACAGAAGAAAAATCAGAGAAGCTTTATTAACAGTTAATTAATTATTTACAAACAAGTGGGGGATATTTTTGTTGAAGAAAAAGAAACTACACAATCCGGTTTTTCTTAATTTGAACTGAAATTTTTTGGACATTTTTATGGGCTAAAAATAAGGCATTTCCCGCAGTTTTTTAACGTTGGGGCTGTGAAAAATGATTTGAAGTGGTAAGGTGACTGAAATCTGCCCGCGCATCACAGGCTTAACGGCCAAGCACAAGAAGCATGGAAATCTTCAAATGACACACAGAGTTATTTAGGAACGATTTAGAACCACCTTGGTAGATATTGTGCAGCAAGCCGAGTACAATATTATGCCTGTAGGTACTTTCAAAGTGTTCCTGTCTGCTCATCCTACTGCTGACTATCGTGATGCTTCGACTCTCCCTAACGAATCGCAGGTGAAATCGTTTGTATCTCAATTGAAAGCTAAACATAAAATGGTGATAGCAGAAGCAAAAAAGGTTGGCAATTGTTTAATTAATGATGCAGAGTGTGGGTTTATTGATATATATACTGAATATATTCCCAGCGAATAGACCGGAGTACTAGCTAGTATGGAGACTTGAGGATGCTCTTTTTCACTTTAAAAATTATCAATTAACAAACTAAAACCTGTCTCGAAGTTGTCTCAAACAGATACGTTCAAAACCGGCCTCTTTGGGAGTTTACGGATTGAACTTACTTTTATTATTCAACAAATTGGCTACTGAGGGACGTATTAATAAAATCAAACAATCTCATATTCAACAAATTGGCTACTGAGGGACGTATTAATAAAATCAAACAATCTCATAGTTAACAAATAACCATGCAAATCTTTATATGTCTTTGATCGTCAGACATTCCTAATCTTATGCAAATATTTCGCAAAACATATTCCATATTTTTTATATCTATTCACCTTTTGTTTGTTTTTTTCTTTTCAGCCATAAATAAATAATCTATCAATTCACGTGGTTTGACATGCACATGCAAAAATAACCACTATCAATTGTAAAATGTAAACACATTGTTAGATTGGTGAATGGTAATTTAAGTACTTAAACCTTCTTTAGCGTTAAAACTTGTGTACTTGAGAATGATCGCACAAGTGATCGAAATGTCGAACCTGTTCTAAAAACAAACCTTCTTTTTTGTAAAAGCTGTAACTTGTAATAAAATAATACACAATCAGTAAGTAACACAAAACGAGTCTATTAAAGAATTACGGTGTTAAATGTGATGTTCATCCTAAACATGCTCGATCGTATTGAGTTGCGATTGATTGTTTTCTGACCAAAAAGTTGGTCAAAGTGACTGTCTTGTTCTCTCGTTTCGGGCAGTATGAGTGTGGTGGGCTGTAATGGAAAACCCTTATCCATCAAGGTAGAAATTCTACATTATGGAGTGGGCATGGTTAGTAACAACGTTTAGCTTCATTCTGAATGTTATTAGCCTTCTGTAGCTTGCCATGTGACATTTTCTTTAATGTGTTTCTCATAGTAGGATTGGAACTAGTTGATTACTCCAAACAAACAGTGTTTTGTTTGTTTTAGTTTATAAATTTATCTTATGAACTTTAACATATTTTCCATGGTACGGTTGGAACTAGTCGATCACTCCAAACAAAAGGTCTATTGTTCATTTCAATCTACAAGTTTGTTCAGTCACCTTTTCTTTCAATTTGTTAACAGTGGTTGGTGGCTACAGTTGGTCGTATTCCCCATTTGATTGCCACTGAGAACAGGTATTCTTTAACAGCCAATTAAAAAAGTCTTCGACAGAAACAATCCGGCTAAATTGGCACCCAGTCTTCCTTCTTTTAAAGTTAGAAGTAGCTTTGCTCTTTGCTGTTGTTGTCCAGACCAGCCATGATGTAACTACATCTTTGCATTCATTGAACTCAAGAGATCACATCACACAACACATTATCAGTTTATTTTGCATATTACTGAAATCATTAAGTAAGAAATATTTTGAAATAATTCAAACAGTCTGAATATGTTAATGATTTGGAAATCGATTTGCATTAACCTATCATTAGTGGATCCATACAGCCTTGTAGAAGTTTTCCTTGCTTTTACTTGTTATAGTAAATTAATACAGGAAATACGTTACTGGAGTGAAATAAAACGAAGGCATAGGTTTTTACAACAGGGACACATTAACATAGATACACATGAAATGATGTAAGGATAGTCGTCTCCCTGATGTGTTATGCTTTTATGCATTTTTCTGTATCAGATCAGACTAGTTTGTGATCGGTCATTGGATGGTTTACGAAAACTTTAAGATGTGCGATGCAAAATATGAAATGGTCAGTAAAAAATTCTTTCTAAAAAATGATAACATTTGTTCTCAAAATACGTATTCGTGCAAACAACCGTCGTTTTTACAGATAGCTAAACAACAAACACTTGATAACAGTGGATAGCTGAAACAGGCACAGTCATTCGGAAATAAAGCAACACCTGTCATATTGTCGTTTATTGTTCAACAACACTACCTATATATCCAATGGCTTGCAACACTTAGCGTAGAATGTTCGATTCGTTTTTTGTTTGCTGAAGTTTGGATAAATGGCTTTGAACTCTCTTTCTGTCCAGATCTGTTTATAATGGCCAGAGCTTGTAACACGCGAGGTGACGCATTGAAGCCAATAGTAGGCTGTCAACTTGAGTTCCTTTTCTACGATCATCTTCACTTCCAAAATGTCATCTTAGTTTACTCAACTGTATTTGTTCTGTCATACACATTTTCGTCGCCATTGTTGCGTTTCTTAACAGTACTACACGATTTGAAATATAAGAGGTTATAGTTTTGCGAATGTTCTCAACAATTTAAGGGGAAATACTTATCTTCCTAGTGTTTGTAGTATCGTGAAATTGTATTAAACATACATTTTTTTCCATACAATCTAAACATTTAAATCAACTAACTTTACTATACATAAAACTTTTTCTTGAATTTTGTTTTTACGAATGAGTATAAATTAATAAGCTTCTTTCAAATTAAAATATAAGATTAATTTGAAATTTAGAGTTATTGTTAAGACAAAAAAATATATAGCAAATAGTTAAAACAGAAAATATTAGAAATAAACATAACATAACAGCTCGGAACTAATAGATTACTTAGCGTAGGCCTGAAACACAATGCATTAAAAATAGCGCTGTAGCCTAACCTTTGTTTATTGTAAAGCGCAAACCTACATAATTGGCTATCTGTGCTCTGCCCACCGCTGGTATCGAAACTCGATTTTTAGTGTTATAAGTGTTACCTCTGGACCATCTGGAGACAAGTTGATTTGTTTGTTTGTTTGAAGTTAAGCACAAAGCTACACAATGGGCTATCTGTGCTCTGCCCACTACGGGTATAGAAACCCGGTTTCTAGCGCTGTAAGTCCGCAGACATACCGCTGTGCCACTGAGGGACGAGACAAGTTGAACCAGATATTATTTTTGAAATTTGACTTTTGATTGAAAATGCAGGGAAATTATCTTTCTAATACTACCTCATGCAAAGCTATAGCTATTGTAGTTACATCAAAGTGATTGCAGACAGACATATTTCAGTTTTATATTCTAGTTTAATAATTAATTTTGGTTTGTTTTTAAGATGAATGTTTTATATTTAGGCACAAATAAAAATAGGTTTAACGTTTAATTTAAAAGGTTTGTCATTATTGTTGACTATGACGTATGCAACTCAAATCAATCCAATTATGTACATTTTTATTGTGTTTGTGAATTACCTACATTCTCGAATATATGTTTCATTGCTTATTAATATTCAGCTACAAGTTCGAATTTTCGTAGAATTGTAATTTCGCTATAATGTATGATTTGTATTTTTAAACTTTAAAGTTTTCTTTTATTTGTAAATCCTGTAGTTTCGATCAGAGCACTTGATGGATGATGACCATTAAAACGTTTGGAAATTGTTTAAATAACATTAAACAATTACTATTAGTTAGATAGTTAACCGTTGAATGTGAAAAGAACAAATTAATTAGGGAAGATTGAAGAAAGAAAACAAGATAAATATTGCGTCTTTTAGCACACCATAGGCCTAAAAAATAACACAAAGGAGGACGAATTTAGCGAACTTGATGATAATTGAAATAAATTGGTGTTTTCAATTGCGTTACGTCATCTACTTTTAGGACTTTGAGGAAATATTCAAATTTTTGTTGTGTTTAAAAAATAGAAAATCTTTGGTAGTTTTTTTGATGTAGTAAAATTTATGTGAAGTTAGTCGGTTTGTAAAACATATCTCAAGAAGAGTAAGAGATAATTACTTGTAATATAATTGAAATAAATTAAGCGAAATTAAATTAGCGACTTAACCAGACCTAGACTGGTGATAAATCTGGATTAAGTAACATTGAGACAATTCATAAAAGTTTGCTAGAACCACAGCTGTGGATTGGGGATTATATTCTGTGAAGACAAAATGTTAGTAACTTTTTTTTATTTTCCTGGGAAGTTATGCAACATTTTTTGCCCTTCCTCGGGCCAAAATTTTATATTTTTTGACTAGGATAGGTTACTTTTTCTGTGCCATTTATTGTTTTAAAGCGTAGAAAATGAATATAGAACATTATGGAAATATCATAAAAGAATTTTATACTTCCCACTACTGAGTACTGTATGTGAAAACGAGTTTGGAGCCTCATCATGTCGTCTCTGTTCTACTTGACGACTTTGCATCTTGTTAATAGCTATGCAATGTAGCAGTTTCCGTTTCAAAAGGCTCCGTTGTAAGGCTATAATATCTAAAGCACACCTCTCCTTCCTGCATGCTTTCTATAAGTTATTTCGTGTATGAGGACGACGACTTTCCAATACATGTTTCAATACCCCGATCACACAAAAATTCAAAGGAGCTGTGTTTGGCGATTTGAGTGGCATATCTTCGAACAGAATAGCTTGAACACTCGTTTCATTCTCCAGTTACTCGACGTATGCGGATATTAAATAAATATGCCGTGGAAGCAATTTGTGCACATGTGACGTATGTCACTTTACCAGACAAAGATCCTTCTTTATTATGTTGTGTGTGTACTGTTGCTTGGACTCGTGGACGGCATTTTCCACTGCCCTTAGTGATAATAGATTCTTAACTGCTCTGAAACGTTGCTTTTTGTTTTGCATGGTTGAGGTACGACTTGTTGTAAGTCTCTTTCTGTATGATCCTGGTGCCCCAAGTGGATCCACATTCCTTTGTTTTTCATTGCCATTACATACAAAGGATATTTCTGTCTTGGAAATTCTAAAACTCCGAACTGAACACATCTTTATGTATGAATAATTTGCTGTTATATACCCTTAACATCACACTACCTACGAACGCCAAACAATGACAAAATGTAGTCCTAATACATTCTGTTCAATAGCGACATTATATTGGCTGTGGTCATCACGTGACTTGTTAATGTAACCTACCAAAGTTACTGTATTATTTGCCAATGCAAAGTGTGAACTTGTTTTTAATACAATAAATACAGTCGATGTGGATGTGAATAGTAAGGGAAAAAAAGGGGGGAAAACGTTCCCAAGGAAAGCAAAGAGAGTTTCCAAAAATATAATATCTAAAACTAGAACTTTCTTCTTCCAGTAAAAAATCTGTTGTAAAATTGGATTTGGAAGATTTTGATTATTTAGATGTTAATAAATTTATCCATTGTTGCCTTTGCTAAATCATTTTATTTTGTAAAGGTAATCCTTTTTTTTTATTATTGCTCTTCTTCAAATACTTCTTTTTATTATTCATGCTTATGTTTTTGGCTAAGTTTCAGCTCAAACTAGCATTCAAAATAGATCAAATTTCACATCAGTTTGGAAGCTTTATCAAATTCTTCAGTTTAATTTTTTGTGCTGGTTTTCGACTCTTTAGACTCAAATCTAAGTGATATAAATATAGGGATTGAACAATTAGTAGTAGTGGATCTGATGATGTGAACCTTGATCACAACGTAGGTTGGATTTTGGCCTGGTTGAATCACAAATTCAGGGTTAACAAAGAGATAAGTGTATTAATTTTACTTCATATTTTTATGCTTCAGTGCCAAAATCCTCCAAAGGCATAATGTAAAAATCTGAACAGTTTTCCTAGAAATAAATTAAACTCAATTATGGATCTATTTAATAAATTACCTAGTAATATTGTGTATTTTTCAAATATATCAATCAGGAAATTAAAAGTGCAAAATTAGACTTTGTTATTAAATATATAGGAGAAGAGAGTTTTATAGAGATATATATTTTTATGATATTAAGGTTTCATCTTCATTTTGTTGATTTCAAAGTTTCCATTACTATGTATACAAATATCCGAAATATATTTAAAACTGATTTTTGATTTAAAAAAAAGTAAAAATATGACAATGTCAATTCAATATTTTGTATTACTCATTTCATACTTTTTTAATGTCAGATATTATATCTATAACAATGTATTTCTTTAACTATAATAATGTACATTACAAGTGTAAACAAGAATTTCCTTATTAAGTTATTTAATTCATTAATTCATTCATTCTGAACTCTATTTAATTATATTAATTGAAGCTGATTACATTTCGACTATCTAAAAATGAAGGTCATACTTAGAAATTTCAAAATATAGAGATGCATATAACTTTGGACTTTAGAACGTTTAAAACATAACTAAAGTATCAGCATACAAAGCAAAACTATCCTTCAAAAACAGCTACGAATAAACTTTAGCTACTGAACACTACCATCATGAACCAACATCACTAGAACAGTTTTATTTGCAAAACAGCTTTTATACAAACGTCTAGAAGACAAAATCAATGTTTTGTCACTTATGTTACTAACTACTGTGACAACTGTTGACACAATGGCGCTTTAAATGTGGTTCTAACGTTTTAAAACTCTTATTTACTATGGCGAAGGTTTAAATGGCTTCAGTGTCTTTTATTTTTTAATGATTAATCTTTGTGTTCTGTAATAAAACTGAGACGTTGTGTATTCTCATACAAAAAGAAAGTGTAGTTTTTGTAGAAATATTTAAGAGTTGAATTATGTACTTTTAAATCAGATTTTGCCTTTGCTGATACCACCAGGGTCTACGTTACGTAAACAACTAAATTATTCAGAAGAGATTATCCTTAAGCTTTATTCTCTTGGAAATTCTTATAGAATATTCCAAAACCAACTCACGAACATCTGCAGATGGGTTAAACTATTCACTCATGATCATCCTTGTATTAAGGACACTATAAAAGCGCTTCTTAGTAAACAACTAAATTATTGAGTAAGAGATTATCCTTAAGCTTTATTCTCTTGGAAATTCTTATAGAATATTCCAAAACCAACTCACGAACATCTGCAGATGGGTTAAACTATTCACTCATGACCATCCTTGTATTAAGGACACTATAAAAGCGCTTCTTAGTAAGCATGAAGGCTTATAACGCTAAAAACCAGGTTTCGATACTCGAGTTAGGTACAACACATATAGCCCATTATGTAGCTTTGTGCTTAATTACAAACGAATTAACTAACAAACTATAAGAGCAAGCTTCTACTATTTTTTTCAGAGCATTAGCAGTTAAAAAGTAATATTTTTGTTTATTTGTTTGTTTCAGAGCAAAGCAACAGTGGGCTAGATGCTGTATCCACCGCGGGAATCAAAGAATTGTAAGTCCGTAAAGTTACCGCTATTTCAAGGGTAGACTCTTTATATATTTGTTGGGAGATTTGATACGATTCGTGGATAACCTTTATCTTACTTTTAGATCTTTTATTGTGTCTTCATATACCTATTAGATATTTTTGGAAATTAAGAAATTGTAATGATTATTTATTTTGATTTCATTCCTTCAAGTATTTTTTTTTCGATCAGTTAAATTTTAGGCACCGATTAGTTTTCTAACAATCAACAATAAGAATTACACAAGGGATCCCACGATGGGTCAGTCATAATTTTACGGATGCAAAAATTCTGATTGTCTATGTATCTGCCTTTCACGCATTTTCAACTGATGGACGGTTCTCAAATTGTGAGTCGCGACCCCATAGCGGGTCGTAAGTATTTTTCAAGGGGTCGCGAATACTTGCATAATTTTAAGACGGACATCTCTTTTGGTTGTCAAAATATCAGTTTATTAATACTGACTTCTAATTCGTGATTTATTTATTAGTACCGACACCCCTGCAATAAATAGGGCAGTGGAACCTTGTAGTAATTTTTGTTGTTAGAAGGGGCTCGTAGTGCAATGAAGTTTATCAGTATTGACACTTCTGCAATAAACAGGGCAGAAGAGCCTTGTAGTAATTTTTGTTGTTAGAAGGGGCTCGCAGTGCAATGAAATTTATCAGTATTGACACTTCTGCAATAAACAGGGCAGAAAGTCGTGTAACGATTTTTGTTCTTAGAAGGAGCTCGCAGTGCAATGAATTTATCAGTATTGACACTTCTGCAATAAACAGGGCAGAAAGTCGTGTAACGATTTTTGTTCTTAGAAGAAGCTCGCAGTGCAATGAAGTTTATCAGTATTGACACATCTGCAAAATAACAGGACAGAAGAGCCGTGCAACGATTTTTGTTATTACAAGTGCAATGAAATTTGAGAACTGCTTTACGAAAGAAAAGAAAGCTAATCATTAGAACGCACAGCCCTAAAGTGCAGATTGCATTTTTTCTTCTTTGCGGTTACGGGACGAGAACCATGAACTCGAGGATGTACAGTCCGACACATTAATCGATAGCCCATGCACGGCCTGCATATGATGCAAACGTTTTGCATAAGAAATTGCATTCAATAGCGAAATATCTTTATCTTTAGCTGCTTAGGGTGTTTCTTTTGTTTAATGCTAATAAAGTTCTTCGGTCAGCTCTGTAAGAAAAGAAAAAAATCTGAATTAGATTATGTTCAGTTTTAAAGTTAAGTTTATTGCTAAAATCAGTATTTTTATTTATCTTTACATTATATTAAGTCTAGGTGTACAATAAAATTCCAAACAAGTAGTCATATAAATAAATTAGAGGCCTAGCATGGTCAGGTAGTTAGGTCATTCGACTCACAACCAGTGTGAGGTCGCGGTATCGAAACCCGTCACCAAACATGCTTGCCCTCTTAGTTGTAGAGGTTATAGTGTGACGTTGAATCGCACTATTCGCTGGTGAAAGAGTAGTCGAAAAGTTGGCTGTAGGTAGTGGTTTTTAGTTGTCTTCTCTCTGGTTTATCACTTCGAAATTAGGGACAGCTAACACAGATAGCCCTCGAGTACTTTGCATGAAATTCAACAAAAAAGAATTAAATGAATTAGGTTTTAAAAGAATATAAATTTTAATTAACAAACGCACTTGTTTGAATAGTTGTATTCAATGTAGATCCTGGTGATGGGCGGATAAGATCTCTCCAATTTCTATTTATTTTTCTTTTGGGCATGCAACCGTGACAGCTAATAATGGAAAAAAATACACATATAAATACTAATATACTAATGTATTATAAAAGTAAGTATGAAATTATATACTATATGAACAAGCTTGCTTAATATTAATAACGTAAAATATCGGATTCGGAAAATTTAGCTTTTTCTTGATATATTTCAATATTTCATTATGCCTAAGTATCACTGCGGGATTTTGTTCTTCAACCTTCTTGAGATCAAACTGTCTGAAAATTTCTAACATTTATGAAGTCAGTTTTATGTTCACTATCGCGTCATATTGTTAAAGTCGCCACAATTGCAAGAAAAGAAAATACGCGGTTTTCGGTTTAAACCTATTAAATGGTTGGTCGCAAACACTGCAATAACAAATAAGAGAAGAAAAAAGTCTAGAAATGTTTTTATATCCATTCATTAGTCTTCAGAGTTGGTGACTAGTATGTCTTTTGTGTTAGGACATTGACTACGCATTCGCATTAGCAGTAGCCCTCTTTTATATAGCTTGAAAAACATTTATAGCATATATTTTATAACACACTTCAGTATACTTATCAATCTTTATAAAGTCTTGTTTTGTAACAGTAACAAAAAAAGTTTTCGATTATAAACGCAACGTCGTTTCTACGTCATGTTGATACTAGGACAAACAATGGATCGATGAAGTGTGGGAGTTTCAATTTCGAATGGCTCCCAGGAAAAGTGAGTTTTTCCAAAGTGTCGTGAGAAATCGCCAGGTGTTATTCGCACTTTATGCATGTATCATAGAGAAGTTACCGAGAAAATATCTACATTCAAATACCCGTTTACTTTAGAACTGTAAACTGGAACTGTAAAATTGATATTGTCCTCCGGATAAAACAAAGGACAAACTTCGTCAAAGAAATAGATGTGTAGTTCTATAAATGAGGTTTTCTTAGATTCTATTTCTGAATACAAAACCATTTTTATTGCTTCCTTGCGATATTTTAGAAGGGCTGTATGCATATTTAAATTTTTTACTGAAATATTAATGTTTCAAAGACATGAGGAGTTAATGTTATTATTAGTATATTGTTTTTGGAGGTAATAAAAAACAACAAACTTGATAATAAATTACATTAGTTATAAGACATTAGTATTAGGCTTATCATATGTTTAACTACAAATATTTAATTCAGACCCTTGGGGTTTCTCAAGAGTATATAATAGTATTTCAACCGCACTATGTCCGCTATATCAATTGCCTATGACACGTTTCGCTCAATACAGAGTTCATCAAGCCGGCTGGAAGCCTGGGACACAACAACAACAACAACAGTGGCCATATCTACATTTACACAAGACTCCTGTTGCAACAATAATTGTTATGGTGTGAATGCCTTTTCTGAGCTGGCGAAGCATGATAATAATTATGTGAAGAATTGTCGAATGAATTAAAGCTCGCTATTCTGATCAGATCTTTGAGAATTGGCTATAAGATAATCAAAATGTGTTCTTAACAAAAAACTGAACCACTTACAAACCAATGGAACAGTTGCTCAGACACCTGGACGAAGCATACATTATCAACAAGCAGGCGACCGCTATGTGTCGAATATTGTTCGTTGCAATTGCACGATACCTACTTCAATATTGAATCAGATGTTCGCAGTCTCAACTGGGCGCCATGTCAGTGTACACACGGTTAGAAAGAGACTTCACAGGGCTGTCATATATAATAAAGGCTCAAAAAGATTCATTCTGCTCACAGAAAGATGTAAAATAGTTTGACTGTAATAATGCCACGAACACTCCCAGTGAACAAACGTACTGGGGAGTAATAATACTCGAACACATTAATCACGCTTCGCCAGATAACAGGTGCATATTAATTTGATAAGAATGTGGAGAAAGGTCCAGCCCAATTTTCTAACAGGAACACAATACATATAACAGTAATAGAAGTATGATTTAAACAGAAAAAGTATTGGTTTATATAATGAACACTACATACAGATGAATGGTATCATAAATGTCACATACTATAGGGACCACATCCTACGGTTCTTTGTGCTGCCATATGATGGTGCAATTGGTCCTGATGTCAGCGTATTGGACGATAATGCCCATACCCACAATACTAAACTTATTGATACGTTCCTTGAAGAAAAAAGATATACTATATGGAACAGTCATTGACCACATACAGGAAGTTCTTTGGAAATTTGTACAAACTCTATCAAGCGACTCCAGGCACTAAAGATGCAATATAAACATTATATTTTGAGGAATGGTCTAGGATACCTTAAAACTTACTGGCATTGTGGCACTAAACATAAAATATCAATGCTAGGCTGCTCCTGCTATTCTTAAAAATCATACTTTATATTGAAGCGAAATATCGCAAAATGTAAAGGCGTTAGGCCATTTTGACGAAGTGTTCGTTATAGGCCGAATGACTAATTATTTGAATTTCAGATAACATGGCGGATCATTCATTTCTCATTTAAATACAAAGTAAATGAGTTGTAACTGATGATATTTAATATTAGTGGTTTTGCAATGCCATAGTAAAAACGTTATAAGTTCTTATTTTCCTTTAATAACAGATTTACGTAGAGTATTCTCTAAATCACCAGAACCTCTCAGTAGATTAAACATTGCAAAGTAGCTTCAGCTGCACTGAATTAAACGGTTACACCGTAGTCATATAGTCATTATTAAATCATTAAAATATTACCCTTTTAAAAAAGATAACTTTGATGTGAGTTATAAATATCAAGAAAAGTCTCGTATGCTGTGTTTGTATTAGAGTGCACAGAAGGTTGTTCACTGTCTATGGTCATGTTACAAGGATGAGTGCTAAGGATTTGCAAACCTTCTTTTACTATTGACTGTGTTCTCTGTAATGATTTTGGTTATGAAATATTGCTTTGTATCACAATATTCAGTGCTGAAGGCTTTAGCACAATACATTGAGGGCAGTGTTGGTCCTTTCCTCCCTTGTTTACATACTTTCCAATGTTCATCAGCTGTTCAAGGATAACGACTTTCGAGGACCAGTTTGGGTGATCCAAAGGTACACAAGTCCCTAGGACATGTCTGTAAAGGTGTTGTATGAATTCCTGTTTGTGTTTGCATATTGGAGGGATGCTTTGTCTGGATGACGCCATATCTTATTGGCATCCAGTTCGTATAAAGGTGGGATTTCCTTATGGTATAGTAGTGTGAGCACGTTAGCCTGATAGTATGCAGAGTTCGTCTTAGCATTTTTCTCTATTGTTCGAGTATTTAACTTACTTTTATAGCTGTAACCTACAGGCATCAAAAATTATTCTTTTATGTAGGTTCTCTATCATTGATATAATGTTGTATCACTGGTAAGGTTATAATAAGTTGCTCACACTTTGGGAGATACTTAAATAGGTATATTTTGTCTAACGTGGCGACAATATTTCCATTCCTCACATGCCAGATATTGCTCCTACAGCTTTAAACAATTGGTTTTACACTTGACTAAGTGTTTTGTTAGATGTTTATGAAAATGGCTCTTCTGTCGGTTTAATATACCTAAAAGATATTTGAATTTTCTTTTTATAAGTTTAACTTTAATTGCTAACGACGCTGTGTTCAGAAGCTAATTCCAGTGACTATTTATTTAGCTTTTCTCATTACCTCTGGTGTGCGGCTGGTAGCCAGTTGTGGAGTAGTCTGTATTTTCCTTGCCTTACTGAGAAGAACTAAAATATTTTGCCTTTCACTATCTTATAATCATAGAATAAAATAATTTTCTGACAATCAGACAGATTTAAGCACAATCTGCACTTTAAAAATCACCAAAATTCAACTGAAATGCAACAAATGAATCAATGTTTTTTAACCTGTGCAATCACAGGCCATTGAGATGGACAGGAGGAATATGATTGGATAAACAAAATGTCATCATAGATACTGAACAAAACCGAGTGGCCCAGTGAATAGATTACCGAGCTATGGGTCCCATTATTGCTCAAAATTCACGCTCCGTATTTTGGGTATTCGCGTTAAAAGGATGATGGTCAAATTCCGCTGTTCGGTCAGAAAAAAAGTATCTCAAGAGTTGGCGGTAGATGCTCTTGAAAATGCTTTCCCTCTAGTCTGTCAGCTCAAGATTAAGGACAACTTGAGTTACTTTGCACGAATATCCGAAAACAAACAAAAATATAACGAACAGCCTTCTGTAGATAAGCTGTATATTACTTCAAACCAAAATGCTGTAAGTTCATGGCTAACGAACAAAAACACGTGACTTCCAATTGATTAAAAACTATAATAATTTTTTATTTTATTCTTCTTAATTTGGAAAATACTTTTGTGTCTCAAATGTGGTTAAATTAATATTGAAAAAGTACAATATCATAAAGGAAAATGAAATACAACGGAATTCATAGAAGATTAATTGAAATACCCCACACTTCAACTACTGTGTTTTTATAGTTATGGGCGAGTTATGTCAAGTCCAGCCAAATTTTTATTAGTTCGATTAAAGTAGCAGAAAATGAATGTTTCATATTTATTATTAGCTTGCAGTAAACTATTACTTTCTATAAATATTTAGAAATACATACATTTAAATTTGAAATTATTCTATTAAAAGTAAAAAGGTTTTTATCTTGCACGTTGTATTTCAGTTAAGCTTACAAATGATTGTTTTGTTTTTTAACGGCCATTTCCTTTGTGAGTCTTGTGTTTTAAGTGTAAAGTAGGCATTATTTCAAGTCTCTTTCTTATTATTGTATATACAATTCATTATCACGTGCGTACAAAAAAGCAACTGAACCGGAAAGCTCTGTTTTTTTCTTGAAGTAAGTATCATTGAAATGATACTCGTGTATTATCTGAACACTTAGGGCCATGAAAGATTATCTGTCCGTGAAGAGCAGAATAATCATATGAAAACAGTCTTTCGAATGATTGTAATTTTCATTTAATTTGAAGCAATTTTTGGTAGCGCAGATGGAAATGAACCCTCTTTATATATAACCTGTCTTTCTCTCTGGAAACATAGTTAAATAAAGGAAATTTACGAATGAATGTCCAGTTACTTAAAACGCACACATAAAAAACCGTGTCCTCATTCCATCAACAAAATGGCTAAAACATATTACGACTTTGTTCATGATAACGCTGTTCAAAGAAATGAATTGGTCTGTGCAGTCATAATAGTCGTAAATAAAGGATTCTATTGCTTCTGGGGAAGGAAAATAATATTTGGTGAGATATCACGAGAAAAGTTTTGTAGAAGTTAAGATTTCACATTAGAAGTACTTGTTTTTTTTTTATTCATTTTAAAGAAGAACGAAAACGAAATTCTTATTCCAAGGTGGAAAATAACTACACCGTATTGATTCAAGGCAGAGACACAAGAACCGAAAACGTACTGAGACTTCAGAAAAATTTGATTGTTTGTTTTTTGTTGAATTTTGCGCACAACTACTCGAGGACTATCTGCGCTAGTCGTCCCCAATTTTGAAGTGATAGACTAGAGGGAAGGCAGCTAGTCAACAGCACCTACCACTAAATCTTGGACTACTATTTACTAAAAAATAATGGGATTGACCCTCTCATTATAATGGCCCCACAACTGGAAGGGCGAATATATTTGGTGACAGGATTCGATCCTGCGACCCACAGAAGTGCGAGTCGAGTGTCCTAACCATCAGGCCGTCCCAGATCTTTTTCAGGAAAAAAAAACAACAAAAGACAACAACAACAAAAACTCAGGTAGCTTTTATCTTATAAGGGCGAAAAGTAAATTCTAAACTTCTTGTAGTATTCAAAGACAAAGCTTTAATTATGGTCAGTTGTAGCGTTTTCTTATTTTTGCTTTATCAGTTATATATTTTAAATAATATAATTTGTTTAGGGTGACCGTTATAACATAGAAAAACACGCAATAAAACAGACAAAAGCCCTTAAACACAGCATTCTTAAATTACTACACATTTTCACTTGTATGCTGCTGACAACGAGGTTTTTCACTTTTTACCAGAACATATTAAGCTGGCTGAGTTACGACAATAACATTTTAGTTGAAATGTCAGAAAACAAGATGTCTGTTGCAGAAGATCGTCGAAGCTGGTTTGTTTGTTTTGAATTTCGCGCAAAGCTACACGAGGGCTATCTGCGCTAGCCGTCCCTAATTTAGCAGTGTAAGACTAGAGGGAACGCAGCTAGTCATCACCACCCACCGCCAACTCTTGGGCTACTCTTTTACCAACGAATAGTGGGATTGACCGCCACATTATAACGCCCCCACGGCTGAAAGGGCGAGCATGTTTGGTGGGACGGGGATTCGAACCCGCGACCCTCAGATTGCGAGTCGAGCGCCTTATCCACCTGGCCATGCCGGGCCTTCGAAGCTGGCGAACTGCAATCACTTTCAGGGTAACCAAGGGTGATGTAATATCACAATAAGACTGAAAATAATTTAAATTCATCACATTCAACTGGGCAAGTGTGAGTTTCTGCATTATGTTACACCGTAGTTTCAGATTATGGTGTGTATGTGTAATATAAAAAGTTGATTCAACATTTTACCCTTTACCTTTTGGCTTTCAACAGTGAGTTTAATAAGGACATGTATGAGGTGAAGTTACGGTCACACTACTTGGTGAAATCAACTTTAATAAAGATATTTAGTTAATTTCGATAAATCAGGTTTTGTTTAAAAGCTGTTTGTTTGTAAATAAGCACAAAGCTACACAATGGGCTATCTGTGATTTGCTCACCACGGGTACCAAAACCCGGATTCTAGCGTTGTAAGTCCGCAGGCATACCGCTGTGCCACTGGGGAGCAGTTTAAAAGCTAGTGTCACATTAAAGTTGAATGTTATGTTACTAGTCAACAGCTATTTTTTTTAACATGATTTGTAATCAGACAGAGGGTATGGAGATGCTGAGATACAATGCGAAAGAAATTTTTGGGTTACAATGAAAAAAACAAGCTATTATTTTATTTATAACCTTAAAAAGTGGACTATATATGTTTTGGTGTGGGTTTCAGTAAAACTATAATTCAAGAAACTGATTAATTTAAAGTTTAAACTCATTATTTTTGCATAGCGTTATGTATAGTATTAAATTTTTATGATATACTTTGTTCAACACTTAACAGTATAAACATTAGGAACACATAATATGCTCACTAGTCGAATATATATATATATATGTTCCTTTTTGTGAGGAACAGCAGACACATCACATCAAGTACTAAAAATTGCTACAGACTAAACACATAAAAAAGCCTTTTAAGTGCATTTCGTTTTGTTTTTGGCTTAACACAGAAAATGTATAGTTCAACTTTTCGCTGAAGACTTAACAACGTTTAGTCATTGTAGTCATTTGAAGATAATAGATTTTTTCTTTTTTAGTAAGCCATTCAGAGTAAAGTGTTTCCCATCAAGTTGAAAATTTTCCATCCGTTGCCAGCATGATAAGTAATTCATTTAATTTTCTAATATTTAAATTTATTACTGAAGAAATTGGAATAGATAATTTATTTTTATTTTCCTAACGACTGCGAGATTACAACTCTGAAAAATTCTACATGTCAGTTTCAACAAGAGTTTGAAGACTTGGATAACTTGTAACATTTGATATATGTTTTAGCATCATAGCTTTGCTGTAAAAAGTCGTCTATCAAATAAAGTTCCATATACTGTTTTTCAGAATTCATCTTGATGATGGTTTACTTGTTAGTAATACATTTTATCAAAACATAAAATAAAGGAAGCACCTTTATTACGATAAGTATAGAAAAATTTGTATTTTAAACCAAAACGGTATCTTATGCGACAATGGGTTAAACAGCCAGGTAAGATTCACCTAATTTTTGGGCACAATTGTCCCTAATTTACAAATGCTGGGCATATGGACTGCAACTAGTCAACAGTACTCACCGCCTATATGGCTACTCTTAATCTAATAACAGAATTGACTGTCACACTTATAACGCCCTCAAATCTAAGCGTCCGAAGCATATCGAATGGTATATCACGACTCAAATTTTGGACTATCTGTTAAGCAGTTTACCACACTAATCACTAAGCTACTCCAGCGTCAGCATACAAAACTCCAAACGTATCTCTAACGTGACGGTAATACAAAGTGAAATCAAGTATTCGAAAATAAAATATTCGTGTTTTAAAATTTGCATTCTTAGCTTCTTTAAAATATCTGAGAAGCAGTATTATTATAATAATTAATAGGTTTAAAAATTAGGACATTTGTGGATAATAAATTTACGTAGAAACTTGTACAAAGCTGTTTGTTTGTAGTTATGCACAAAGCTACACAATGGGCTATCTGTGCTCTGCCCACCACAGGTATCGAAACCCGGTTTCTAGCGTTGCAAGTCCGCAGACATATCACTGTGCCACTGGGGGGCCTTGAGCAAAGCAGAAGGAAAAAGAAGGGAAGCGATGGAAGCCATCCTCTAAAAATCTCCAAAAAAAAGGAGCATTTTAAAATTTGCAACACCCTTTTCTCATTTTTAGAATCTGGGAAACCCATTACACATGAGAAGTCATTAATGTCTAGAAGAGTGTTTTAACAATTATGTTTAGAGTGTGTTCACGTATCAAGTGAATGCTTATTAAACAACTGACCTTTACTTATTTTGAAAAGTTGAACAGATATTAAAATACCTAACAGAACTATACGTATCGTTTTTCCTGACACTATACACCCACTGTCGATGTTATTTATCTAACTGTCATTCCTGAGAATTTTGTAAAAAAACTTTCGGGTGTTGTTTTTATAATAAAAGTCACTAAGCTTGTTTTTGACTCAACCCAACTGGACTGACGATACCCGACTCTATCTAACTCGATGGACGAGAATCGATTTTACTCGACTTAAGGTAATTGAATTGAGGTGACTCAATCTAACTAGGTTGACGATACCTGATTTTACTCAAAAAAAGAAAACTGAATTAACGAGATCCGATTTCATTCCAGGTAAAATTAACTTGATTGACGATACCTGACTTTATTCGACCTAACTGGACTGACGCCCGACTTTACTGGAGGAAAGTTAACTGGATCAACGAGAACCGATTTTACTCAACCTAATTAGTTTGAAAAGACTGGACTTTACGCGACTTAAGTGGACTAACGAAACCCAATTTTACTCGATATAAAGTTAATTGGATTGATGAGAACCGATTTTATTCAACCTAGCTAGTTTGGCGAGATTCGATTTTACACAATCTAATTGGATTGACGAGACTGTATTTTACTCAACCTAACTAGATAGACGAGACCCTATTTTACACACCCTAACCAGACTGATGAAACCCGCTTTTACTCGACTTAAAATTAACTGGATTGATGAGACTCTATTTTACTCGACCTAACTGGATTGAGGAGACTTGATTTTATTCGGCGTAAAATTATCTGGATAGATGAGACTCAATTTTACGAGACCTAACCAGACTGATGTAACCCGACTTTATTCAACTTAAAATTAACTGGATTGATGAGACTCTATTTTACTCGACCTAACTGGATTGAGGAGACTTGATTTTATTCGGCGTAAAATTATCTGGATAGATGAGACTCAATTTTACGAGACCTAACCAGACTGATGTAACCCGATTTCACTTGGCTTAAAATTAACTAGATTGATGAGACTCTATTTTACTCGACCTAACTGGATTAACGAGACCTAATTTTACTCTACAGTGCAGTTCTAAAATGACTATATATACATAGTATGACATGGTTGCTTGATATAACCTGTTTTGCAGGTGTGTTTTTGTCGAAGAACGATCTTTGGCTTATCTGGTATACATGTGAAAATCTAAGTGCATAAAAAGAACGAGATTTTCTCCTGATTAACAGTTTCGAATTGTAGTTAGGATACGAGAATAGAAAAAACAAAGGATATAAAAATAATATTGCACCCATATAAGTAAGTCTCAAGTATTAGCTAGAGTTGACTGAGAATAAATACACACGCTATACTTCCATCAGAAATACGTTTAAGACGGCAGATCATGCTAGCTGGAGGTATTCCAAATTATGTTGTCACACTGAACGACTTACGACAGACTAATGACATATCTAGTATCTGATACTTTATTCTGGAAACATTAAACTTCGTTTAAACTCATTCTTAACTTCAGTTATTATTTATTTCTTAATTTCGGAATGGTTCAACTTACAACAAAACAAAATAGTTTTTCCACAGAAATACGAAAGGGGAAATGGTTGACGTATTTAGAAATATCAAGGACTTTCAGTTAGTTCGTCTTGCGCGATTCTTATTATTCCAAATATATGGAATACATCTTCTGAAATAACTTAGTATCTTAATGTCAGGAGTCATATAACAAACGGAGTAAACAAGACTTCTTTAGATATGTATATATATATATAATTTCTTCGCACGAACCTAGGGTTAATGGCTTTAATAAGTTTTGTTTGTTTAAGCGCAAAATTACACAATTGGTTACTTGCACTGTGCCCATCACGGGCATGAACCCGTATTTTTAGCGTAATATTCCCTCAAGCTTACGGCTGAGCCAATAGAGTTATATATGTACAAATATGCAGTCAGAAATAAAACAATTTTTAAGATAGTATAATGTGCAAAGTGACAAAGTACTTTTGTGTCAGGCCTGAGAATGCTGAGTTAACTAAATGCTGTTTTGTATCACAACTAAGAATGCTGAGTACACTCAACTAAATGTTATTTTAGTTTCTTTCTATCACAGCTTGTGTTATATAGGTTTTAATTTGTTCTCGATTTACAATAGAAAATCATCACAAAACGACATAGACACAAATTACGCACTTGTTCATACCATTTTTTGTTTTGAGGGTTTTCTCTATTTTCGTTTTTGAACTTTGAATGTTTTACGTGATCATGTCTGACCGATAGAGGTGAAACGTTGAAATAAATATCCCGCAAATAGTTGTTTCAAAACTTTATATGTGTTGGTTACACCCAGTTTTACAAAAGAGTAGTAGTATAATTTTTTTATTAAACATTGTACCCTTTTTATCAAACATTGTACCCTTTTTATCAAACATTGTACCCTTTTTTATCAAACATTGTACCCTTTTTATCAAACAATGTACCCTTTTTATCAAACATTGTACCCTTTTATCAAACATTGTACCCTTTTTATCAAACATTGTAGCCTTTTTATCAAACAATGTACCCTTTTTATCAAACATTGTACCCTTTTTTATCAAACATTGTACCCTTTTATCAAACATTGTACCCTTTTTATCAAACATTGTACCTATTTATCAAACAATGTACCATTTTTTATCAAACATTGTACCCTTTTTATCAAACATTGTACCCTTTTTATCAAACATTGTACCATTTTTTATCAAACATTGTACCCTTTTTATCAAACATTGTACCCTTTTTTATCAAACATTGTACCCTTTTTTATCAACGTTTGAACCCTTTTTTAACAACGTTTGTACCATTTTTTATCAATGTACCATTTTGTATCAAACATTGTACCCTTTTTTATCAAACATTGTACCCTTTTTATGAAACATTGTACCATTTTAATCAAACATTGTACCCTTTTTTATCAAACATTGCACCCTTTTTTATAAATGTTTTTCATTTTTGTTGAAATATCTACGCTACGAGTAGGTCCTAGATTTACGACTCGTAAATAGACAAATGGTTAGATTTCGTTAGTGACACACCTTGTAAATCTTTTCTCTATATCTTTCCTATAGAAAACGCCCCGTTCTTTACTTTGTGAAGATGTCAATTAAAGTACGAAAAGAGAAACTTACAGCAACTCTGTAGAACACCTGTCTCTCAATCTGATTGTACCTTCAAACGGAAAAAGGTTTTGTTAAAGTAAGTTTGCGTCCAGGTGTATATCGAATATATCTAGAAGTTTAGTGTAATGGTAACTATCAAGATTTCTTTCCATCAGCGTCCCAGCAACAGTTATAAAATATATTAAAAACATGTAAAAAGCATTGAATTTAGCCCTGTTTCAACGCTGATGAGCTGATTTATAAAGAGTATATTTGTTTCTTGCTAAATTATCTTTGTCAGGTTTCGAAAGTGAGAAGAAAAAAAACTACGTCATAAAATTATCCAATTAGTTGTTAAAATGGGCAGAGTTCACCGTACAGTTGGCCATACATGTTGTGACATGTTAAAACTACACAGATTATATAACCCCAGATGGAAACACTAATAAAGATTTATAACAGTTTCTTAATATTTACAGATCTAATAGACGGCCTACTTGAGATAAATTTCACTCTGCTGATACCTACATTTAGAATGTTATCATTTGTATGAACAGCAAGGTTAATATATATATTACATACGTTTAAAGTCCTCGCCATAAACGTACGTCAATACAGATTTAGTTAGCGCTTTTCTGTTTCCAGAAGATGTAATATTTGAGCTTATGATTGAAGAAGAAGAACGATGAGAAAACAGCTCAGAATGAATACTCGGTGTTTATCTAATAAATCCATACCATTAAGAGCAATAAAAAGGCTGCAAATGTTTAACAGGCGCTGAAGACGTCACGTTCTATGTGCAAGATACTTGCAGAAAATGATCCGATTAAGAGAACTGAATGTTTGTAACATACAACAACAACATCTTATATCTTAATCCACTCAGTTCTTATAACTTTCTTTGTGTATTGCCAGATATTTGCACTTACTATTATAGATAAGCTCCCTCTAGTGAAAGAAATTGATGACAATCATACTTTACGAATGTCTCTATAGCAGGGTATATGATACTTTAAACTTAAACGACATCTTGCGTGACACATGAGCTAAACAACCAGGGTTCAGGTATAGCCAGTCCTAATCTAGTGAAATAATTTGATGGCAATTATACTTTATGAGTGTCAGTATAGTAGGGTATGTGATATTTTTAAACCTATACGACATCTTGTGTGACACATGAGCTAAACAGCCAGGGCTCAGGTATAGCCAGTCCTAATCTAGTGAAATAATTTGATGGCAATTATACTTTATGAGTGTCAGTATAGTAGGGTATGTGATATTTTTAAACCTATACGACATCTTGTGTGACACATGAGCTAAACAGCCAGGGCTCAGGTATAGCCAGTCCTAATCTAGTGAAATAATTTGATGGCAATTATACTTTATGAGTGTCAGTATAGTAGGGTATGTGATATTTTTAAACCTATACGACATCTTGTGTGACACATGAGCTAAACAGCCAGGACTCAGGTATAGCTAATTCTAATTTCGAGCTGTTGATCAGAATTAAGACAGTCAGTCAGCAACACCAGCAACACCAAAGCCTTTGTCCTGTTTTGAACTGAATAAGGGGATTAACTAACACTTATAAGGCACAAATAGATGAATATGTTCAGCATGTTCAGCGGTGTCGCGGCGCTAACCCTGGACCCTTCGATCCAAAGTTTGGCACGTTAACCATTAGGCCACAACCTGCCCAATTGTTTTTAGTAAGAAAGAATGCCTTTTGAAATATAACTAATCTTACATGATATATACACTCAGAGGAATATGACGAATTATGTTATATTACTTTGGGCATGCATCCAATTAGTGGGTAATAAATATACCAATGAACTAATTAAACAAAGATAGATATTAAATCCAGTGGCTCAAGTAATTAAACCGTACATTATTAAATGGAACATTTCATAGAAAGTAAATTAATAGTTTTTTCGAGGGACTTAAAGTTTGCGGAGTTTGCAAATTAATGTTAGAAAAGTTCTGAAATCATCATAAAGTGGAATTATTTCTATAACAAACACATCATGAAAGGAAGCCAGTCAAAACATAAGGAGCTCAATGAACATAATTACTAGAAGCTCAAAACGCGTCTTTTCCGCTGTATCTCAAGCTGCAGATGTAATTCACAGCAATGAACGTCATACAAAGTCTCTCGCATCGTAATACCGAATGCAAAATAATCCTATTACGTCAAACTTTGTGAATGCAGTGTCTTTTGAAGTTCATGAAAACCACGTCTGAATATGATGCTCATTAACCACATACACAGGGTTTCAGTACACACCGAAGGAAAAATTACGAAACAAGTAACAGAATTTATTATAAAGGCAGGATTGTTGTTGTTGCTTAAGCAAAGCCACATTGGGCTATCTGCTGTGTCTAGCGCGGGAAATCGAACTCGGATTTTAGTGTTGTAATTCCATAGACTTACCGCTGTCCCAATGGGGGACTAAAGGCGAGGGATTTAATGAACAACATTGAATTTTGTTTAAGATAGATACATTCCCCCTTAATCTATCTAGAACAAAACAAAAAATGAGGATGGCCAGGGATTTGCTTGACCAACTCGATATTCATAGCTTGACCTTAAATGTGCCATGATAAATGCTGGTTTGTTAAAGATTAATATCTACACAATATTGACATCAGCCAAAGTCAAATAAACTTAACGTAGTTCATTAATCATTTCTTCTTGGAGAAAATAACTTTTATAATATTGTAACACACTTCTAATCGAATACTTTATTTATATATATGTGCTATTTAATGATAACAAACTTGAAAACACACGCGTAAAATCGAAAGTGCTTTAATAAAAACCTCAAGGTAGAAAAACATTGTTTTTCTGATGCGATAACAGCGACAGCAAAACAAAACAATTAGAACCTGCTAGAGTTCCTTATTAAAGATGTAATGCAGATAAACTGCTAGTACAGAGCTAGGCAATGGACATGGTGCTCAGGGAATTGTGTTTTTTAACTGTGTCTTACATAATCTTATTAAAGATGTAATGCAGATAAACTGCTAGTACAGAGCTAGGCAATGGACATGGTGCTCAGGGAATTGTGTTTTTTAACTGTGTCTTACATAATCTTATTAAAGATGTAATGCAGATAAACTGCTAGTACAGAGCTAGGCAATGGACATGGTGCTCAGGGAATTGTGTTTTTTAACTGTGTCTTACATAATACAAACTTTTAATAAGTCAAAAAAGGAAAACAAATATTGCTGACAGAACGTAGTTGTTGTACAGTTTATAACTTTTGTATTATTCACCGCAGTAAAGTGTGGTGTTCGTTGTGCATTCATAACTAATTTTTCTTTAAAAAATTAAGTTTAACTATTTTTACTCAACAACCACTGAATGTTTAATATTTGAAAAAATAGGCTTAATGAGCATTACACGAAATCTGCTTAGTATTGCAAGAAAATCTAATAACGCTTTAAGAGTGTGGTATTGCAAGACACGCGACATTTATGAATTGTTTGGGCATTTTTCACATTTTGTTACTTGTGATACACGCACACATTTTTATCATCATATCTTAATTAACTTACCTAGGGTTGTCACAGTATTAATTAATTAGCCAGGCGTTTGTTTTAGCACATATCTGTTATGTTTAAATTTCGACATAAAAACTTGGTCAAAAGCGAAAGATTCTGCTATTCTGGTGTCTTATATTGAGTAAACGAATAGGTTGAATAGTTGAAATATTTGCAATATTTATATCTGTAAACATTTGACTTATAAGCAAATTATAAGTAGGATGTATTAGAAAAAACACAAAAAACAACGTACCTAGGACTAAAAGAAACCTACTTCAAATAAACTTGCTCAAGAAAATTTCTCATGATTAGTATAGTACCACGAAATTCTATTTCTAAACAGAACAAACCAATCATATTAATGGTAAAATATAGAAGATAAAATGTAATTTCTAGAAGCAAAGAAAGCTATGATAAGATGGATTAATAAGGATTTTAAACAGAACAATGTAGTTTAGGGTTTGTATTCTGCTAATTCAAAGACGTTGCTGTCTGAAACTACTGTAGTATCATACTTACCGTTTCGTTGCTGTCTGAAACTAATGTAGTATCATATTTACCGTTTCGTTGCTGTCTGAAACTACTGTAGTATCATACTTACCGTTTCGTTGCTGTCTGAAACTACTGTAGTATCATACTTACCGTTTCATAATAGCTACTATCTTATTCTTCTGTCGGATATTCGCGCATAGCTTGATTTAATTTGTTAGTCTTCTCTTCTTAAATGATGGGTAAAGTGAATTCAGATAGTCTTTAGCACCCATAAATAACTCTTGGACTTCTCTAATCAAATACTGGAATTTGACCATCATTCTTTTAACGCACTCACATCCTCAAAGCACAGAGTACGAAACACTAAACCCACAGACCGGGCCTCTAATTATTGGGCCACGCCCAACCCTGCAAAATATTGAAAATATCAAAAATTTTCACGGTAGCTAAAGCATTGGACGTAGAAAAATCACAGTGTATTATAAAAACTACTTATAAAATAAAGATTAGCAATATTGAATATTATGATAAATAGAACATTTTGAAAAAATATATAATGTGAATATATATATATCAATAACGGGTATTTCAGTATATTAAATCTCTTTACCTTCGATATATATATCTCCAAGTAAAGAGATCAAATTATTTTAATTATACTAGCATAATACATAGATATAACAATATTACGTATATCTTATGAATTTGGAAACATAGAAAACGTTATTTAACTTTTGGTTCCTGTTTGGTGTCTTCACGTATGTGAGAGGACTTGGCCTTAGTGCTAATCTCAGAAGCAGAAGCTGATAAACTTTCTCTTGGTTATTATCTAAGGCAGCGATATATGTTGATCAATGTTTTATTCGTACGAAATTGTCTGGAAAATCGTCACAAGCATGTATCAGGTTTTCCATTTCTAGGAGCCTCTTCTGATTGCAACCGGCTGAGTTTGAGAGGATTAACGTTTCTTTGGTGACAGTTTCTCGAGATTCACTCGCTGAAGCTGGATTGAGAAGGTCTTGTCCAAAAAAGTTTCTTTTTGTCTTTCTCACAGACCTGGGGCGTGTGTGACCTAATATATAACATGTCGCTGAGATTAATAATATTAATTCTTCACTCACGGAGGCCTCTTAAGTTTGTCATTTTCTTTCATTTATATTTTATTTTTATGTTTTATTTCATTACAATTTAATTCTTGTTCATCCCCATTTTCCACCATATGCAATGTAATTATAAACATCATTACAGTTTCATCTTATTTTTTTCTACTTCCAGTTGTAGCAATATAGCGGGCTTATATAAAGGTAAATTTCACGTTTCTCAACATTTTTGTCTCTGTCACTCTTAATTTGTTTTTACATGAGGATTTCAACCTTCAAACATTTAGTAATGGGGGTTAGTTTACACGTGCACTATTATTTATGTACTCAAGGAACAACAATGTGTTATCAAAACATTTACTAACAGTTTGTTTGTTTGTAATTAAGCACACAATGGGCTATCTGTGCTCTATCCACCACGGGTATTTAAACCCGGATTCTAGCGTTGTAAGTCCGCAGACATACCGCTGTGCCACTGGGGAAGGGGGTATTTCTAACAGATTAATTAAACTGTATAAAATACGGTAACATGGAAATCTCGTTTGTACAAACAATAGAAAATATTGATGTAAAACCACCAAATGGAAGGATCAAAGAAGGTCGTACGAGGTAAGGGTGAAAGTATGTTCTGAATGCAGATAAAAGTGTCAGTAAAAACTTAAAAAAATGATCAGTTTGATACTCTCGTGAGAACTAGACTTATACTGACACATCTCTCACGACTGTAGAACCAAACTCTTTCATACCAACCAAAGATAAACGAAAGAGATCCATAACTTAATTTTGAACTAACAGGCCAGAGTAAAGGTGTATGTGCCAACTCTTGGATTACTCCTGTCTGATCATATAATGGGGAATGAGTCTTCCTTTATAGCTCACCCACAGCCCCAAAGTACAGAGAGTGTTTTTGCAGCAACGGGTCGCAAACCATAAATATCGGACTCACCATTAGATCACAATCAACATAATAGGAAAACAAGGTTTAGAAATATGTCTTTGGTTTTGACTAACTAGTTAAAAAATATAAAAATGTACCATTCACGTGCTACTATTTGCTTGTCATGTCATCCTCGCGCAAATTACAAACACGTCAATTATGATTTGTATTAATGCTCTGAATATTATTTTTCGTGACATTGGTTTTTATGCAAGGTTTATGATATTTTCAAACAAAGTAATGGCAAAGTACTAATCTACGTTCAGTTAGGATGATATGTGGGCCAAAACACGTGGTGTTCAGTAATTTTCCCTCCTTTTTTAGTTATATGAGAAGCTGTAACATGAGTAATGTTTTAACTCATATTTTATGTAAAGACTTTGAATTATTAAACAACCCAAGTTAGTTCTTGTAGTTAACTCTTCTATAGTCTTTTTTCTTGTTGTGTGAATTATGTCTTGAATAAAAGTTACAGTAATGGTGAAACTGAATAAACTTGATGTGATTCGTGAGTCCTCTGTCGGAAAAGTTTTGCGTCAACCGAAGAAACAGATTTGAACAATATGAATAACAACGGACCTATTTAAACATTAAAAGTTATGAATTAGTATAAAAAAGATGGAGGGAACATCATAAATGAATATTTAATATTTTAACAGTGGTGGCAATAGCACTGAAACGTTATTTTACTGTTCTGCAATTGAGAATCTATAAGCATTTAACAAACCGATATAAACAACTTTATAATTTATTTTATTAATATATTTTAAGTTGGAATGCTGGAATAGTAATTTCATTGATTATTATTTTCATTTAAGGTTGAACATAGTTAACTGATCACTCACGCCTACCTTTCGCTAAGTCTCCATAGTTTGTGACAGTAGTGCATCGAGTGGAAATGTCTACCATTATTTTAACCTTTGAAAGATATTTTATATTATTACATCATTTGTTATCAATTAATTTTAATAGAAGTGCGAGTACATTTTAAGCAAACGTAATCTAATAATATAATATAATATATAATATAATATAATCTAATAACATAATATATAAATATGTGAACCGTAGATTACTTTTACCAAATGCTTTTTGCCTTATAACACATTTCATCGGCAGGTTTTAAAATGTTATGTGAGCGCCATCTAGAAACTAGTGTGAACTTAAACCATCATCGATGCTTAAGTAAAGTGTCAAATTTTCTGAAAGCTAAAAGAAGGAAACCGTTATTCTTTGTTTACTTGTAAAAATCAACTAATATAAGTGCTTATCATAAGAAAATTAGTATTATCATTGACTTCTGATCGAAGCCAAATGGGTCAGCGATAGTTTCGGACTTATAACTCTAAAATCCGGGGTTCGATTCTCAGGAGATAGCTCAATGTGGCTTTGCTCTAAAACAAACAAACAAACAAAATTAATTATAAGATAACTAGTAATTAACCCGGTAATGAATATATCTAATTTTGTATACCGTCAGTGTTAGCGATATTTTCATTCTTAATTCCAATAATATCTTGTGAAATTCAACCAGTTTAAGAGATTTAGGAACACAAACTTTATTAAGCCAAAGCTTACAAGTTGAGAACAGTCCTTCTATTGATATATGCCTCTGAAGAATGGCTGTTACCAACTTGAAAGCGTAGGCTTAATACGTTTTTATTCGATTATTATATATAACCAATTTGTCCAAATTGTGGTTTGTTTGATCTGGAATGTTTTGAATTTTGCACAATGCTACTACACGAGGGCTATAAGTGCTAGCCGTCCCTAATTTAGCAGTAATAGACTAAATGGAAGGCAGCTAATCAAATCCGCCCTCCCCTCCAATTCTTGGGCTACTCTTTTACCAACGAATAGTGGAATTGACCGTTACATTAAAACTCCCCCAGGGTTAAAAGGTCGAGTATGTTCGGTGACGGGGACTCGAATCCGCGACCCTCAGGTTGTGAGTCGAACGCCTTAACCACCTGGCCATGTTAGGCCTCAAGTTGTGTTGTTGGAGCGAATTTCTTAGTTCATTTTTATATTGTTTTTAGTTTTCCCTTACTTTGAAGTAGGATATTTAGGTTAGTCCTTAATTCAAATAATATGCTAGGAACGCAAAATAATCCTAATAAAAGAAGATATATATATATATTAAAAATGAAAAATAATAGATATTCAATACTATATATACTCAACATTTTAACGAATATTGATAATAAAACTAACAGTAAAAAGAATTATATTTATGTTACTGTTTAGCAGACTCACGATAACGTTTCTGTTCTCTATTAATGAAAAAACATTTTAAATTGCAATAGCAGAAAAAGAGGCAACCTGATTTTTTATGTTTTTATTTTTGCACATACTTTCGTCCCTCTGCAGCTCAACTGTAAGTTTGAGGGCTTGTAACGCTAAAAAAGTGGGCACAGCACAGATAGCCCATTGCTGTAACTTTATGCTTGACAGAAAATAAAAACATACTGTCTGTGTTTTTGTAACAGGGCTTAATTTGTGCATTGCGAATACATAAACACAATAAAATGTCTGAAAAATGAAATGGAAAAAACACTATCAGTGTATTCTTCTTTATTCACAATATTTTCTTACTGAATAATCCTCAATGGGTCAGCGGTTAGTTTGAAGGATTATAGCGCTAAAATTCGGGGCTCGATTCCTGCAATTAGCACAATAAAGATTGTTCATTGTACAGCTCTGCGCTTGACAACAAAGAAACATAAGGCCTGGCATTGCCAGGTCGTCAGGGCGCTCGACTCGCAATTTGAGGGGCGCTGGTTCGAATCCCCGTCCCACCAAAAATGCTTACTCTTTCAGCCGTAGGGCGTTATAATGTTTCAGTCAGTCCCACTATTCGTTGGTAAAATAGTAGTCCAAGAGTTGACGGTGATGACTAGCCGCCTTCTCTCTAGTCTTTCACTACTAAATAAGGGACGGCTAGCGCAGATAGCCTTCGTGTAGCTATGCGCGAAATTTAAAACAAACAAACAAACAAAAGATCTTAGTGAATAAAGCTAATTTAGGGAAAAGTTCAAAATCATTCTTAATAATTCTGAATCCTTCAGTGAAAGACTGTATTTCGCCTTATATGCGGTTAAAAACGAAGTGAATATATATATATATATATAATTGCTAAAAATATAACTTGGGGAGTTCACTTTCTTTTGAGGTGCACACACATATCTAGAGCATTTAGTGATGTCTCGCTGTTTCTCTGCGTTCCGTGTAAATTCTTATAAAATGAAGAAATATTTCATGTAAACTGTTTAAAGTTTGTGTGAAACACAATAGGTACTAATGACATGGCCATAGCGAAACAAAATGAATTATAATTTCTCCAAGTTTTCGCCATTATTTGCTGTTACCGACCCCACCATCTCTATTGCAGGTGTTTCTACTATAAAAGAAAACTCTTTATTTCAAAAAATGTGGCAGAAATGGATATATTTCTAAACTAATAACTAATTAGATCATTGAAATGAAACTTTGGAGTCACAATATTAGAGCAACGTGGTTCATTTATTTAAGACGTATTCTTTTCTTAAGAAGGGTATGGGTTGGAGTCCCTCTAGCACTTAGTTCACAATATGCTTTTCAAACAGCTGAATCTAGGCTTCCAATACTGAACATACAAAGTTAATAACCAAGATCTGAAAAATTAATTATAATTTACTGAAATAAAAACAAATACTTAGTTTCTTAAACTTATAGAACTATTTCATATTCAGTACTTCTGTCCCATCATCTGAAACTTACATTAGTTATTCAATATTCCCTACTTCTGTAAAACTTATAGGGCTATTCAGTTTTCATTATTTCTGTAAAACTTATAAATATTCAATTTTCAATATTTCTGTAGAATTTATAGGGCATTCAGTTTTCATTATTTCTGTAAAACTTATAAGTATTCAATTTTCAATACTTCTGTAAAATTTATAGGGCTATTCAGTTTTCATTATCTCTGTAAAACTTATAAGTATTCAATTTTCACTACTTCTGTGAAACTTACTTACTTACTCAGTTCTCACTACTTCTTCCCATCACTGAAATTCCATTAGCTTTATAACATTCACCACTTTTGTCCCAGCTTCTAAGACTTACCTTACACTTTACTTATTCAAATTTCGTTACTTCTATTCCATCACCTGAAACGTAAATTAGCTGTTCAACTTTCACTATTTCTATTCCATCACCTGAAAATTACGTTAGCTATTCAACATTCACTGCTTCTGTCCCATCACCAAAAACTTACATTAGCTATTCAACATTCACTGCTTGTATCCCATCACCAGAAACTTACATTAGCTATTCAACATTCACTGCTTGTATCCCCTCACCTGAAACTTACATTAGCTATTCAACATTCACTACTTTCAATCCATCACCTGAAACTTACATTAGCTATTCAACATTCACTGCTTGTATCCCCTCACCTGAAACTTACATTAGCTATTCAACTTTCACTACTTTCAATCCATCACCAGAAACTTACATTAGCTATTCAATTTTCACTGCTTTTATTCCATCACCTGAAACGCACATTAGCTATTCAAAATTCACTACTTGTATCCTATGATCTAAAACTTACATTAACTACTAAATGTTTACTCATTTTGCCACAAAATCTTTAGACAACGTTATTAGAAAATTCATTCTTTCAAAGAGTCTGATATTTTAGATAAATAAATACGCATATATTATTGTATTAGTGTATCTGAAAACAAGTAACAACCATTTATTCGAAAAGCTTGGATAATTTGTATTTTATGTATTTCGTAGATTCCTAAAAACGGTTCTCAATTTGGTAATTTAATGACACATATTTAATCAAGTACAATAAAACTATCTGTATAAACATTGCTTGGTTATAGCACCTTTCGTCAAGATTTTGAAGCAGCCCCACATTTAGTTTTTTTTCATGTTTTCTGTTCTATTACCACAGCAATAATTTACAATTAATATTTTGCCCTCATAAATGAAGAGTTACTCTTTTTTAACGTTTTTTCTTATAATGAACAAGTCATAAATATTTGTGTGTGTACACAAAGCTTTGCATATTTAATGCTAAGAAAATGAAACACATCTATATAAAGCACCAATCATATTTGAAGCTTTAAAAGAGAGTTTTTAGAACAATAATGGCTATTATGTAAAAAGGTTTTGCTGAAATACTCGTATAATAAATACGTTGGCTGATTGGTGGTGCTATCTTCAAAATCCTTCTTCCCCACAAACAAATTAATATTTATGTAGCTTTTTTTTTAAATTATAATAGCAAACGAAGAATATTAAGATAGAAGATTATTACTTCTTCCTGCACAAAAAAAAGAAGCTACAATTAATAGAGTGTATTTACTGCTGAGAAAGTTCAAGACAAATTCTTCATTTTCTTGAGAAGTAGAAAAAGAAAAAAGAATCATACACAAAGTTTATTTGTGCTTGGGGAAAGCCTATCTCAGATTAATTATCCAGTAGTAAAATGTATATAGCTTCTATATCAGTAATTAAACACGTTAAATCCCAACTGCTAATAAAGTTTATAATGTCATTGGTGATCGGATTTATGATTTGAAAATCTTTAATGGTGTCAAATTACTAATTTCAGAAGCATACCACCAGGATTCAAATTAATTATTTAATAATCAACAGAGTCACCCATAGAGATTGAGTTTTAATCAATTATTAAATGTCAAGAAAGCAGCGCAGTTTGTTACATTTAAGTAATGGTGTTGGTGTATACCTTTTTGTAAAGTTCTGAAGGTAAGTAATTTTTATTGGGTAATACAGCAATAAATCTCAGAGGCGCCACAATAAACCGCGACTCTTTAATCCAAATACAGATAATATGAGCGTTGTAATTAACCTCACGATAATCTGCCAATTTTATAGCCAGTTATAGTAAGAGCTATGTAGAACAAGGAGAGGAACAGTTTATGGGATATGAATTGTTCTAACCACAAACTTTAGTCATAATATGGTGAGAGCTGGCGTCGACGGTGCTGCATTAATGTTTGTGATAAGTTAAATAGTACGTGCTTGTGGTAGGCAAGAGAAAACCTTAAAATATATTTAAAAAAACAATACGCGAAATAACTCTGTAGTAGACAATAATCTATACACAGGTTTGTGAATATAACTTTGAATTTTTTAGGAACTAGTGGCATGATCCGGAACGTTTTAGAATGTATGTTGTTCTGGAAGTATAGGAGACTCGGCGGTAAAGTGTATTTTTTAGGAACTAGTGGCATGATCCGGAACGTTTTAGAATGTATGTTGTTCTGGAAGTATAGGAGACTCGGCGGTAAAGTGTATTTTAACACTATCAGCAAATGTTGATGAGTATCAGTTGTATTTGTATAAACATGGAGTTATAACAATTACACGAGACAAACATTATCGAGCTTGGTTTTTCCCTCGGATTTCAGAAGAGTAGCAATTTTTCAACCTTTCACGCATAGGAGCTTCCAAAAACGGTTAAGTATAATGCGCGCTAATCTAACATGGAGCGTTGCTCGGGTTCTAGCACGAAAGACACGTACTTTTGGGAGAATCGTATAATTTGTAAACATAAGATACCAGTATAAAGGAGTAAGGATTCTTCAAATCTGAGTGAGGCGAAACGACAGCAAACTGTAAATAAATAAGCAATTTAGTTAATAGGTCATTAAACATATGAATATCTGAGATAAATTGGGTTTATAAGCTTTGCAGTGCTTAATACTATAATGTGTAATTAAGTGGACTATAATATATATATACAGACACGTAATTTATTTACACGCATATCAGTAGGTGAAATGATCAAATATGTATGTTCTTCTCGTCACTATAACTTCATTGGAATCTATCACGGTATACGGATAGTTACGAACTAAAGAGTGGAATGTCTGAACACAAATTTAGAACGTATGAAATGCTATCCAACTCAATTAAACACTCGAGTATCTTCTAGGAAATTCTGAATTAATATCTTTGTGAAATACAACTAGTATGTAGCAAATATCTCAATCCATTCTTTAAAAAATTCGTTCAAATATCTCTGACACGAATGAAACGTTTTAAATATATAGATCGGCCAATCAAAATTGAATTTGATTATTATCGAATAGTTCAATCACCAACTACGGGGAATACAACTTAGGCATGTTAATGAAACGCTTAGTATTTGTAGGCCATCTCACCAAGAAATCTTAACCAATTGTTAATAATCAAACCAGAGTCTTAAAATGATCATTTACATGTTAATCTTATGTTTAAATGTGATACAAATTAACCAAATATTTGAATCATTTCAAATTTACTAAGGGGTCCTAATGAATGTTAGTAAATCAAGGAGACACATGTTGCAGATATCCTGGTTTCGTAAATATGATGTTGCCATTATTTAAAAGAACTGGAATTGGGATGTTTTAATCTGAACTATACGCACTTTTGATCTACTCACCCTAAGGCCTAAACCAGATTTATTTTAACCGAATAATTAAATTTACTGTTATTATTATAATGCACTTACAGCTGAAAATATAAAGCAAGCTTAGTGAAATCGTGGTATGATTTATGTACTTTAACCCTTTAGATTAGATCGCAACCCTATACACTAACCACTACACCACACCTGGTTCCTGAAAGATCAGACAAATACCACTCAAAAACATGAAGGCCCAGGCTACAAAAATGTGTAAAACAACTTTGCAAAAATTGGACACTGCCTAAAGAAACCTGTTTTTGTTTGTGTTGCAAAAATTGGACACTGCCTAAAGAAACCTGTTCCTATTTGTGTTGCAAAAAGTGGACATTGCCTAAAGAAACCTGTTTTTATTTGTGTTGGAAAAATTGGACACTGCCTAAAGAAATCTATTTTTATTTGTGTTGCAAAAATTGGACACTGCCTAAAGAAACCTGTTCCTACTTGTGTTGCAAAAAATGGAAAGAAACCTGTTTTTATTTGTGTTGCAACAATTGGACATTGCCTAAAGAAATCTGTTTTTATTTGAAAAAAAAATGTTAATTCAAATGAACTAAACGGACAATGTAAGCTTTCGTAGCTGCTTCATCAAAAATAAAAAAAATAAAAAAGAATCTCTAGTAATTTACCAAGCAATTATTACTTCACAAACTGAAAAACACAACATATGTTTTGAAAAACTATTCCTTCTGTTCTTGTATTCTTCTGGTTGCTACACAGATCTTCCGAGATGGCTTTTTCTAACTCATCTAGCAACTTCTAGAAACTAATACTCAAATATAGAGTTTTTACACCACATTTTTTCAAGATCGTGAAAATCGTGTGAACCAAACGGAAAATGTGTGAATGTACGACGTAGTTATCTGTAGTTACATAAACCTAATCCTTTGTTTTGTAATCAAAATAACGTACATATAGAAAATAGTAACCTGTGATGTTAAAAAAATCCCTTTTGCACTGCACTAAAAATACTTATAAAACTCTGAAAAAGAAATTATAAATGGTATACGCAGTATATTCAGCATTTTTGTTTTGAATTATTCTGCAAACATGAAGGACTTTGTGTGGGAATAGAAACTTAAAAAACGCACAAAATTCTTGGAAAAGACTTTCAACTGTTGTCAGTGTCAAAGCAAGATCAGAATTAATTTAATCATGTTTTTCGTATCGTTTATAGAATGTACGAAAGACATAATTTCAGATGCTTAGTGATTTATTAAGATAGAAATTAACCAAGAACAAATTAAAGCTGTATTACCCCTTGTTTAATGGCTACTTGGAATGAGGAGTAACAAAACCTACGAACACATATTAACCACAGAGGCGAGTTAGCAGAATGGGTGTTCGATTTAACTTTAGTATAACATCAGGCTGCTGTGGCAGAAACTTTAGTTACGAGACGGTCCAGAGCATTTTGTGTCTGCACCAGCTGCTTACTGCAGTGCAGTAGCGAAGCAGTAGTGCATGTTTTTCAAACATAACCAAGGAATGACTTTTGGCATGACTTAGAATGTACAAGATAATAGGCCTGAACTAAAATACTGAAGGTTTAAAACAGATAGAAAAAAAATTACATGTTTATACGTCAATGAGTTTTAATAAGGTTTAATCAGTGACTTTGGGGGTTAATAACTATATAGTAGTTGCCATAGCTACAGTTGACGTAATTATTTGTCCAGTACAACAGTTATCAGGACTGTGATGTAACGATTAGGAAGACACACTTGAGTACATTAGTGGTTAAAACTGTAAGATAACCTTAATAAGAAATTGTTTGCCAAGTACAACAGCAACAAAAAATGTAAAATGTAGCCTTAAAAACCACTTACTCGTCCATTACAACAGTGATCAGGGTTTTAATGTTACCATGATAACAAGTTACTTGTCCAGTACAACAGTGATCAGGGTTTTAATGTTACTATGATAACAAGTTACTTGTCCAGTACAACAATGATCAGGGTTTTAATGTTACCATGATAACAAGTTATTTGTCCAGTACAACAGTGATCAGGGTTTTAATGTTACCATGATAACAAGTTACTTGTCCATTACAATAGTTATTAGAACTGTATAATGTAATCTTGAGGACGACTTACTTGTCCAGTACAACAGTTTTCGGACCTGAAATGTTACACTGTTAAACCGTACAACATTAAGGATCGTTACAATATCTAATATTTTAACTTACGATATAACAACGATTATAATTCTCTCCATTCTTTAAGGACTGACAAAGAGTTATTGATTCTAAGTCCTATGAGCTTATGTGTCCATTAAATCTGGACTGTTTCAATGAAAATAGACAAATTATGCAAATAAATTATTATTGCTAGAACACAATATAGCAACATTACACTAGGAGCCATAACTATCATCATACAGATATCTTCACAATCGTTATGCAGTTCTGATTGCTGCTGTACTTACAAACAAGTTATTCTAAATGTTACATTACAGTCCTGATAACTGTTGCACTGGAGAAATAGGTTATTCTTAGTGTTACGTTATGCAGTTCTGATTGCTGCTGTACTTACAAACAAGTTATTCTAAATGTTACATTACAGTCCTGATAACTGTTGCACTGGACAAATAGGTTATTCTTAGTGTTACGTTATGCAGTTCTAATTGCTGCTGTACTTACAAACAAGTTATTCTAAATGTTACATCACAGTCCTGATAACTGTTGTACTGGACAAATAAGTTATTCTTAGTGTTACGTTATGCAGTTCTGATTGCTGCTGTACTTACAAACATTACAGTTTTGCTTCTGATGCACATTTCACAATACATAAGTCCACTTTCTGTTCTTCGTGCAAGTCTTACATAGATTGTTTTACTTTTATCTGTTATATAAAACAAGTTTTACTTGCTGTCTTTCAGCAGAGAAAACAACGCTATTTTTTACTTTAAAAATTGTTTTATTTGTATACCACACGATCGCATGATGGTATTTTTTAGAATCTAGTTCTATGAGCGTTGTTCGTGATCTATAGTAACAATTTATCTATTAAACCACACTCCTACTACAAGAATATGGAATTATAAAAAGTACGAATTTGTAGTGTTGAAGTATATCAGTAAAGCAAGAGAGGGCGTGATTTAAACAAGGAAAATACAGGCTACTACGCTACCGGTTAACAACTACACACCAGGGGTATAAACAGCTTGTTTCTCGACAAAACCCAGGAACACAGAGATCCACTTCCGCTAAAGCAGGGATCTCCTAAGGAAGTGTAAACAAGACAATTAAAACGGATTTAGTTTTGCAAAAGCTATAAAAATCCATTTTTATAAGCTTCTCGTAGATCATATGGCCAAACAGAAAACCAAATATTGAAATATATAAATGTGGTATCTGGCATGTGATAAATAGAAGTATTTAGTAACATGCACTGGTCAAATAATATGTCTACGTAGGTGAGTGCGAGAAAATCTGAATGAATATCCTTTTGTCAGTGATACATTTCAAAAATGCAAGAAAATGCCATCATTGTACAATATGGCTGGCAATAAGGTATTGCTGCATCGAGATAAAGTATCCAACCCTATGACCAAATCAATATATAATGGATTTAATGCCATGCCATTTGCAGACATTCCAGTTAAATCGCCAGATGTCTCTCGCATGGACTTATGCACTTTTCAGTTGCTCAAACATACCTTTAATAGTCATTATCTCTACACAGTTCATGGATTTTGGAGAGCAGATAAAGAGGCTGAGTGTATTGTACATTAAACTTATATGGTTAAAATCGGATTGTAGAGCAATACTCCGCAACCAGAACCGTCAAATAAAAAACCCAAAGTTGTAACCCTTGTTTATTTGTTTCAGAAATTTGACGCAAAATCACACAAGTTCTATCAGCACACGGTTGTCTAATTGTGAACTTATAGATTAAATAGAAGTTTCCACCGCCGACTCTTGGGCTACTTTTGTTAGATCGAATGATGGGATCTGACTATCACTCTTGTAGCATACCTAAGTTTCCAAAGTGCGGATTATAATGTTTTGCAAGGATTCGCAGTAAAGGACACTAAACACTGAGCCACGCCCGGCTCAAATGGAACGTAACGTACCTGCTTGAAAATATACACTGTTTAACAGTTGTCTATATTAGAAGTGTACCTAAAAACTAAAGTTAACATTGACCTTATAGAACAGAAGCGTGAGGGAAGAAAGGAAGAGATGACAAAGAAGCTAACATTTTTGTAGGTAATATAACTAATATTTAGGGAATAATTTTATTTTTAACTTAACTATTATAGTTTCATGTTCTGTAAAGACCCATACCTAATTATGTAATAACTTCTATCAGAAGAGCTGCTAAAACTCTACAATAGTAATTAATAGTAATAATAGGTTATGAGTAATAGGCAAACTAAAAATATTCTCTGACCACTTGTCTTCGTTGCCAGCGGTGTTTTCGGCCCTTAACCCAAGAACACCTGACAATGTTATGCCTACTTAGCGATGTTACCAAACACCGAAGCAGAATTGTCAGAAGTTATGCTTGGGGTAATGCATATAAAAGCCACTTCAAACCATGTTCATTTTGAAATAGTGAATTGATTAAGCTGCTTCTCTGTAAACCCATAAGAATAAATTTCATTCATAGAAATATAACTGAGCACAGTTCGAAACTGCAGTCCTCAGATTTTCAAGTTATCTAATAGGAGCAAAAGTAGACCATATTTAACAAATGTGATATTGTATGTCAAATATGCATTGTGTCAAATCAAACCACTCACTAGTCCAACAAAAACTTGTAGACTGAATTTTATATATAACAACTTAATATTTACTTCAAGCTACATATCTGGCTGTTTCACACTTTTGGGTTTAAGAGTTGGGGTGGATGAAGAAAATTTCAGACCAGCTGGTACCAAAATATAGTATTTATACATTGACATGTTTCATAACTGAGAGGGTATTCCCCAGATGATCATAATTATACAACATAAGCAGAAATATAGCATGTTCATGAGAATAAATTAAAGTAAAACTAAGGCATTTTGGGGCGAAAGATTCCTTCAAAAATGCTTAAAGACGGGAGTCTTTCTTCATCCACCTAGGAGTGGACTGATAACTTGAGTTTGTGATTTGAGTTACAAGAGGTAGTAATGGAAACTACGGTGAGGTCGTATTTGTGGAAGGTAAGAAATTGAAAGAAAAAGAAAGAAGAGGAAAATGAAGTTGAAGAGAGTAAGGAGTAATCATTCTTTCATTATAATGAAAAACAAATCTTTCGATCCTGGCAGAGGCCCTTTTTTTTTAGGATCAGGAGACTTTAGAACTTAGGTCGATTATAGATTAGGTTTAGTTTCTGCTTAGGGGATCTTCGTGGATATGGTTTAATTTTTTCTGTAGTTGTGATGCTTTAAGGTAACTCACATCTCCAGGCAGTAGGTAGTACCTAACTGTTACAGTATCTCTGCTTGCAATACTAACTTATGTGATATCGTACGTTGTTGTACAGAGACAAGTCAAACTACTCACTGTGGCAGCATTTACTACTGTTTCATGCCCAATCACAATATGGAGACAATTCAAACTACTCACTACGGCGGCATTTACTCCTGTTTCATGCCCAATCACAATATGGAGACAAGTCAAACTACTCACTGTGGCAGCATTTACTCCTGTTTCATGCCCAATCACAATATGGAGACAATTCAAACTACTCATTGTGGCAGCATTTACTCCTGTTTCATGCCCTTTTTAACAGTTACTGGAGAAATATTCGCGATATAAATTATTTTTAGAAATATATAATTGAAACCGTTGTTCCTTGTCATTAATGTATAATAACTGTAAACAAAATGACATCTTTCTACTCTAAAATACTTAAAATGAATTTTCTGTCGTTACGTAACTAGACATAATATCAACACAACAGAAGATATCTAATTCGTGAGACAATAATATACATTAATTTAGGAAATAATATTACAAGGTAAAAAACAAAACAACAACGAGGTGACGTAACAAAAACGGCAGTTACAAAGTAATGGATCGCCCAAGATTATATCTTTTTTCCGCAGCTATAGCAAGGACAATTTTTATTAAACATACATACCACATTTAACGATCATGACATCATGTGAGTAACCAATAGTGTTTAGTTCTTCTTGACACGACGAGTTTTGATCATTTTTTAAGATGCGATTTTACGAATTTCCTTAAAATCTAAACACTCTGTTTTTGTATCTCACAACTGCTATGTGAGTCTTTAATCAAGCCAAGCTGGTAGTAATTAAATATTTATTTTCTTACAACTAATTCGCAAAGATATTTATTTGTTTTCCCTGTTTGTTGAATTTTACGCCAAATTACTTGAGGTCTTTCTGCGCTAGACGTCCCTAATTTTGAAATAATAGGTAAGAAGGCAATAATCACTGACAGACTCTAACTCTTAGACTACTCTTTACCTACGGATAGTGGGAATGGTTTTCAGTTTATAACGCATCTAACGACTGAAAGAGTCGAGCGTTTTCGGGGACGTGTTTCGATCCCATGATCCCCATATTGTGAGTCAAGCGCCATAACCACCAGGCCATGCCAGGTCTAATTCTCGAAGAAATGAAGTAATTGGACAGCAAATTGCCAACTAAAAAAAATAACTGATTATTCGAAAAGTTGTTTTATGTTAATCTGGATTACAGCTTTAGTTTAGCTTTTTCGTAATCGAGTGGATTTTAAAGATTTAGACACGCTGACCAATAGTTAGTCGATACACGCTGACCAATAGTTAGTCGATACACGCTGACCAATAGTTAGTCGGTACACTCTGACCAATAGTTAGTCGATACACGCTGACCAATAGTTAGTCGATACACGCTGACCAATAGTTAGTCGATACACTCTGACCAATAGTTAGTCGATACACGCTGACCAATAGTTAGTCGATACACGCTGACCAATAGTTAGTCGATACACGCTGACCAATAGTTAGTCGATACTCATGCAATGAGAAACCTCTAGAAGAGAAAGTATTTGTGATTTTGCCATCATTCAAATTTTTGCCCAGAATCACATGTTGTACACAGGTGACAAAAACTATAAGGATAATCTTCAATATCTAGGTTTAAAGGCAGAAGACGACATAGAGAAGAGGCTAGAAGGGTAACTATTCTTAATCGGTCATTCACTTTCTTAGTTCAACAGCAATTTCCTCACAACGGTTACTGCCAAGCTGTAAATTCGAGTTTGAAAAACGACAAGAAACAGAATCTATCCCAGAGTTTTTCCCTTCACCTTGCTGGAACTCACTTGTCTATTATCTAGCTTCATTTTTACGATGACGTTTATTATAGTACTAAAAAGTCCACGCCGCCGTAGTAATACATCGAGCCGTGATTTTCCCATCTCAGGTTTTTATCATAATTTTCCCTTTGCATGAGCTTTCTACGCTTCACCATATAATATATGAATTTTAAACTTTTTCTACAATCTGTTATATTTCTCATGAAGAAAATGAACTCTCGTGAGATAGAACGTGGTGTCAGAAATTGGTTCTTTCTGAATCGTGTAAAAGTATAGTCAGCGCTATCCGTGCTTTCTCAAGAATTCGAAACACAGATAAAAAAATTTTGTTGTTGCTCAAAGAAAAGATATTCTTCCTTCACGACATTGCACGCATCTCCACTTCGGACATTTGATTATTGTGCTAATCATGGCCGTTCACAGGTTTCTCATGCGGGGGTCTCGAGTTCTCTAAAAGTGTGCAATTTAACTACATAAAAAGAAAGTCAAATATATATATTTATTCACACTACCTAGGAATTCGATGTCATATACGTGCAAGAAGTCTCAAATAAAAATAACGACAAACTGGTTGAGTTTGATGTAGAAAAATCATTAATGCATATTAGGAGTTTTAAATTGAGTCAGATGCTTGCATAATAACTACATACAACTCTTAAAATTATTTTGTAGTACACTTTTTGTGTAAATATCTTCTCAAAACAAAATATTAAAGGATACAAGTTCAAGTATACGATTAAAACAGAGAATTTTTTATTATTGAATCTGGAATTTATTTAATCAGATTTTCTAGGTTAGAATTATTTCATGTATTATAAAAAACCATAGGTTGCAGCTTCATCATATAGAAGCTATGTATTTATATAACATCATTTCCACGAAGCTTCGGTAAGAAACTCAGTCTTTTCCATTAACAGGGGTATAAGTGTTAGTTTTCTTTTCAATATTTTCATATAAAATTATATTTTGTAGGCGACTGTAAACGCATTTGCGTGTGAGTTTTATAAAACAGGTTTGATTTATTTCAATACAAATGTAATTAAGCATCTAGTTGTTACTACTTTAATGTTCCTGTTTTCTTTCAGCTTTTATAATTATTGTGTCATAAATGAGGTTGTGTTGTTATAGATTTTTTTAACTTCAATTTGACGAATAATCTTTATAACTGATTTTCACACAAACTATTTTTTGTATTTTATGTGGATCATAAATAGGCATTTAACAACTTTTAATACTATCTAAAGTTAATAAGGAAAATACACATGGATCAATGAAGTAAAACTCATAACAGGTGATAGGAAGGTGCTACTGCAAGATAAGCGTGTTATGTTCATGCTGAAATAAGTTGTTTTTATGCCAATAATGGGGGTGCTTTCATGCTGAAATAGGTTGTTTTTATGCCTAAAATTGGTTGCTTTCATGCTGAAATATGTTGTTTTTATGTTTTTACGCTATAATGGATTCAGAGTTCTAATGGACTGCATTTGTCTGGAGTTAGGAGTGGACTTCAGACAGATGTAATTCATAGAACCAACAAGTCCAGTGCAATATGCTTTGCTAAAACTTCTCTAACCAAAGAGGGAACATTCACGGACGAAAGCAACATGACCAGTTTTGACACCAGAAAAATCGTGAAAAACATAGAAAAATCGAAAATTATATTTATCATTGCTTGAGACCTGAAAGAAGGTTTCTTTGTACCAAATCCCATGTAAGTTGGTTGACATACACATGAATAGTTCACGAAAACCCCAAATTGTGCTTTCCTTGCTGAAGAATTGAGCAAAAGACAAAAACTATAAAATTGTCTATATCTCTGTTTTGAACCTGTAAAAAATATCTTTGTACCAAATCCAATGCAAATTAACCAAAATACAGCGGAGTCTTTGTCCATAAACCCACAATTATGCTTTTTGTGGCATCTTGACCCCTATAATTGCTACAAATAGGCAAGTCCAGAATTTTTGTTTGTCAATGTGTGTTACCTGTAGAAAAGTATCATTGTCCCAACTTCCATTTAAATTGATTGAAACAAGACTAAGTAATTGACCAAAACTCCAAAAATATTGGTTTATTTAAACTTTTGACTCCGAAAATTATCAAAAATAGGCATATCCCACATTTTTGTAAAAAAAGTATCTTTGTTTCAAAACCTTTGTAGATTGGCCAAAATAAACCCCTGAAATTGTGTTTTTTTGTGAGCTCTGACCCCCTTAAAAATACTTAAACTGGGAAAATTTAACCTTTCATGAGTCAATGTGTTGAGCTCATAAAAATTTATATTATTTATCTTTATTGTGGTAAATTTCGGTTGTTTTACCTTTGACCCCATAAAATCCTTAAAAATTACTAGATCAAAAAATTAAAGAACGGATTTTAGCGTACGGGACCTAGATATAAGCATATCAAGATTCAAGGCTGTCCGCAGAGAATTGAAGAAATGGTGGTCGATTGAAAAATGTCTGGAAGAAGAAGAAAGAAAGAAGAAATAATAGAAAAAAACAGTATGTCTCTCTGCGGAGACGTAAAAATAGTTAGTTCAGCGTACGTTCATAATATATCTCCAATATTGCCTTAAAATTTATTCTGTTATTCTCATTAATCATGTTACAGGCAAATAAACTTCGTGCCAATTGAAAATATACTACTCAAGGCCATGCTGACTCAAACAAAATACCACTGATCAGCAATAAATTATTTTATAATTTATGCAAAGTATTATTAAAATTCAAGGAATTTAATTAAAACGCATAGTTAGCGCAAGCCTATACAATGGGCTATCTCCATTATGTCCACCGCGGGGAACTGAACCCAAGATTTTAGCATTATAAATCTGGAAACTCACCGCTGACGCGGGCGGTCAGAAATAAACGGAGTTTGTAAAGAAACGTTTTTTTTTTCTACAAACTTGTTAACGTAAAGTGTAGGTTATGTTTGTGTCACCGCACGTGGAAACAGTTAGACTAATCATTTCGACATGGAACTAATTCACAGTGTGACAGTCTAAAAATGAAGACTATATTTAATCAGCTGAGGAATGGACCAAAACAGCTTGATCATCTAACTAGAGGCATATAGCTATTAGAGCCTGAGAAACAATATTCTTGTATACAAGAAAAAACAGTGTCCTGTTCTGTAGACAGATTGTTTCTCTTCCAGCAAGCTTAAGGCGTTAAGAGGAACAGTACTTGAGTAAGCTGCTCAGGACTAAGATGTAATCAATGCGTGCATGCTGTCTATCGAGAGTCTTGTGTACTCTTCTTCTAGTCCATGGGCGGTGTCGATTTGCCATTTTATTCGGAATTAATCTAAGAAAAACATCACCTTCACGAAGTGATAACATGAAAGACAGCAATATTCATTCATCTATCTCTCAATTTCTCTTTAAATCCTTTCAAAATGTGCTAGCATGACTTTCCTCTTTATAGGTGAAGTAATAAATCACTAATACAAGGAAATGTGTAAATATTATTAATAAATATTTCCAGCACAAGGAAATAAATACACGTTATTAAGAAATATTTCTAATTTATATACTAGAACGAGTAATTAACGAGTGCTTAAATTGAAGAATTAATCTTAATGAGTTTATAAGTTAAAGCACAAGAGTTGATTTCTGAAGAACGTAAAAAAACTAATATTTTAGTGGTTATTGTTTTCTGAAGTTAGCAGTGCGTATTTAATCAAACCAATGAACGAAGGCGTTTACAACATGTCATTGTTCGATTAAACAAATTCTTTTCTAAAGACAATGAAATTCATTACATGATAAGAACTCTTCGTAATTAACGAACTATAATTTAGAAATTAGTTAAAGAGATTGCATCTTTGATATTTGGAAAAGGAACGTTTTCAAAATGATTACTCATCTCAAGACAAAATAAGAACACAAGAGCGCAAAACATTTGTAATCAATGTTTCGGAATAACAAGTATTCCATTGTCAGTAATCTGTAGAAAGGAGAACAAATATTATTACAATAACGCTAAATATAAATGACAACAAAGTCAATTTAGAACAGATTTTAAATCGTAAGTAGACGGTGTGTTGTTTAATTCGCAAGGTTTCTTTTATCAGAAGGTCACTTTCAGACTGACCAGAAGAAGGAATCCTAGTGTTTGATATGCTGGTTGAATGTTCTGTATATTAACCATGCTGACGTATATCTGGATAATTTCTTCAGTATAGCAAAAATTTGATGGTAAAGGTCCACAAACGTGACCCGTTATGTGAGAAATGAGAACCAATATCATTACAGTAACACATACAGAGATAAATATAGATAACAAAGTTAAGTTAGAACAGTTTTAAATATCGATAATAAAGTTAAGTTAGAACAGTTTTACATATCGATAATAAAGTTAAGTTAGAACAGCTTTAAATATCGATAATAAAGTTAATTTAGAACAGTTTTAAATATCGATAATAAAGTTAAGTTAGAACTAACTTAACTTTATTATCGATATTTAAAGCTGTTCTAACTTAACTTTATTATCGATATTTAAAACTGTTCTAACTTAACTTTATTATCGATATTTAAAGCTGAACAGTTTTAAATATCGATAATAAAGTTAAGTTAGAACAGTTTTAAATACAGATAATAAAGTTAAGTTAGAACAGTTTTAAATATAGATAACAAAGTTAAGTTAGAATAGTTTTAAGTCGTAAGAATGTTTTGTGTTGTTGAGATAGGGAAGGAAATGTTTAATTAGCAAGGTTTCTTTTATCAGAAGTTCAGTTTCAGACTTAGCAGTAGTAACAGTTCTAAAGTTCGATATACTGGTTGAATGTCCTCTACATTCATCATGCTTAAAAAACATATTGTGCCCTCACGTTCTTAGTTTGTTATGTGATAAGCATAATGTGGGATCACAAGAAGTAACAAAAGGTCGAAAGAAAGAGTGACAAGTACATCACAGATACCGCTACGTTTTTCTACAAGTAAATGACCGGTACTGCTACATTTTGTTACAAGTAAATGACAGGTACTGCTACGTTTTGCTACAATTAATTGGCAGGTACCGCTACGTATTGCTACAAGTAAATGACAGGTACCGTTACGTTTTGTTACATGTAAATAATAGTTACCGCTACGTTTTGGATTGATTAGTTCTTTATTTCTTTCTTACAGTAGAAGTTATCACGCATTCTAAATAAAGCATTATAATCGATAAACACATCGTTATTGCTTATATGAAAAAGTCACAGATATTATGAAATTTTTCATCTTAAAAGCAGAAAGTCAAAGAGCATTTTGCGAGTTTAATTTTTCCTAACGTACCCTAAACGATAATTATTTATATAAAAGAATAATGATGTTTTCCTTGGTTTGCTTGCGGTGTTGCATTAACGAAAAGATTCAAGATTATTGAGTGGTTCGAGCATGACGAAGGCTTAATCATAAAGCTTAACATATGTTAACATCGTAGTGTTAACATATGTTAACATCGTAGTGTTAACATATTTTCAAACTTCTTGTGTTTAGAAATAGTGCTTGTTGAACTAACATTTGGCTATTTCGGCTATTGTCCAACTGTATATATATATATACAATATTATATACATACACAATAACATTGGTATATGGATTGCTTCATGAGATTGAAAAAAACCTATTTTACTTTCTGCACTTTTTTTCTAAATAATTGACATTTATACTACATCAAAACATTCCCACACAATAAAAACAAAGTTTTATTGATTTCGGTCATGACTGCTACAACTATAAGGAAAAGCAGTATTTATTTTCCGTCCACTTCAAGCATTGTGTAAGTCTGGTCATCTTTAATTTTAGTTTATATTATCTTGACAGTATTAAACGACATTTAGCCTTTTCTCTAGTCTATCACTTCAAAATTAGAGACGGCTAGCACAGATATATCTCGAGTAAGTTTGCGCGAAAATTAAACCATAATTCATATTTTCACATAAAAATAGTAACTGCAAAAAAAAACATAATAGGTTTCTAAACTTCCGTTTAAAGACCCGTTACTTAAGCAGTTACCATAATATTGCACAGTTATAGTTTCCAAATCATATTTTTGAAAATCTGATATAACTTAGGATCTACTATGATTCGTTTGTTTCTTTTCAAACTTGTCAATAATACAAACACTACACACAAAATATTTATTAAGTGTCTTATATAGCTAAATATCGAGATTAGATTGGACAGAGCACAGATAGCCCATTGTGTAGCCTTGTACTTTACAACAAACCCGCTGTAAGTGTAATGCTAAAACATTTCAGATATTTATAGTTCATTTTGGAAAAATTACTATAGGATATATATGGCTTTACATATATATATATTCCTATAAGTGATGATATTGTAAGTAAGATAGTTATCGTTTCCTGTTCTACGAAGCGGATCAAGCCAGTGCTCCAGCGTTGTTCACCTTATCTTTAATTAAGATAAATAATTTGTACAAAAAAGGAAGAAGAAAAAAAAAAGCTTTACAAAATAAAAGAGATATAAATATATGACTAATATTATATAGATATATAAAGAAAAAGTTGGAATCATTTTTTATTGCTATTTTTCAAACGTAATCTCTTTACACTGATCATTAAACCGTAACGGTAACAAAATCTGTACAGCTTCAAGTGGAGTTGGGTTGAAACGTATTGTAACAGCTACCGCTAACGTCATAGTTGAAATGATCCCTGTGAACGACCGCCCCCCCCCCAGTGGCACAGCGGTATGTTTGCGGACTTACAACGCTAGAATCCGGGTTTCGATACCCGTGGTGG
>NW_013665899.1:632593-640945 GCF_000517525.1 Limulus polyphemus
AGAGCACAGATAGCCCAGGTGTAACTTTGTGCTTAATTTACAAACAAACAATCTGTGAACGACCATTGCCCAGATAAGTTATTATTGATAACGTGGAAGCTATCTGCACTGTGTCCGCTGCGGGACTCGAATTCCAAATTTTTAGTTGTTTTTTTTTTTACTGCTAAGACACTGGGTGACGTTTATTTACGATGACAATCCGTTCTTGCGAAATTATTTATAGGTATCATTGACTTGTTTACTTGTCTACTGGAACTTATGTCATTTTATAATACAAGTTATTTAAATTGGGCAGAAGTTATCGCCATATTCCTAGGTACGAATGCACTAATTACGAGGTATAATATATATATATATATATATGTGTGTACTTTGTAAGTATGTATGTATGTATCTATATAAGAACAGAATGAAACGCTAAGACTTCATTTGTTCGTTTGAATCCAAGAGGTGCTGATGAGAAGAGGACACGCATCTCTTTTTCAGCTTCATCGGGATTCGGTTCATGTTTTGGACCAGGGAGGATCAGATTCAGCTTAGACCTCTTCCTCTCTCTCAGAAATTGTTATTTTGTTTTGCACTCTTGCCGAATACCTTTGTTACGTTGTTTCATTACTCACAATATGTTAAATTTTGTCCACTGTTCACAGTTTTAATGAACATACCTTTTCCGTGCCATGTCGAATTCATGAGGTAATATTAACTCGTATATTTTCACTAGCTTCACTTATATATGATCATACTATTAGTCCGTGTTCACAATACAGTTCCACTTAGCAGTCATATACACACATACACATAATCCTATTTTTACATACAAAACCTTTTTAAAATAGAGCTACGTTTGTGCCTAGGATTCAGTTAGCCTAGCTTAGATAACTCGCTCTTTTCCAAATTCTGATTTTTATGCTATTAATGTGTGGTTACCAGTTTAATTTTGAGTCAATGTAATCCCTAAGAATTTTGCTGATGCTGCTACCTGTAAGAGAGTCCCGTCTAGGTATAACTGTGGTATTAATTTGCTTGTTTTGTACGATTTTGCAAATAATATGAGTTGTGTTTTGTGTGCATTAATTTTAATTATCTACTTAAAGTCATATAACGATAACACCCTATGATAAACTGGTGTTTTCAAGCTGAGTGGCACCCTATGAGCACATTGGCTAAACGACCAGGCCATAAATCCTTAGAGTTCAGGTATGACCGTCCTTAATTTTGGAACTAATAATCAGAAGGAGAGCAGCTGGTTTGTAGCAGTCAAAGCCACAAGGGCACTGTCAGAATCTGAAACGAACAAGAGACTAATTATTATTGTTACAATATATGTGAAGGGAGCGTTCAGCGGACATCGCAGCTCAAACTTTAGTCTTCCAAAACTTAACGTCGACGAAATATATATCAATAAAAATGATAATAAACTGAACTATATTATCATTATTACGCAGTCGCAAGATAAACCTGTTACGCACACAAACTCAGTACTTTTTACCAGTATATTAACTCATAAAATATTCTAAACCTCGAGAAAAAAGCAACACTTAAATATTCTTTCTTTTGATCTCGGTTTATTTGAGGATACAGCTAGCAAGAACAACAACAAAAACTGTTTAAATGCTCAACAATGCTTAAGAGAAGCATGACACGAGAAAAATGTAGTGAAAAAACATGTAATAGTGCGGAAAACGTTACATAGGAGAAACATAACGAGACTAAACTCTTGGAAGCTCAGAGCGCGCGAAAGTAATTCACAAGTGTGATACTGCTTCACGAGCTGTGGTAGAACTTTCTTGAAAACTCGTGAAATATCTGCTAAAACAAATGACATTTCATACATTCTCGAATACACTATTACTTCCTTGTAGCATAATACCTAACATTATGTGTGGTAACAACAATAACAAAAGCTGCATCCAGAGACACGTTGCCACAATAGTTGGCTGTTGTAATAACAAATAAGGATTGTACGTTTTCTTCGGTTACTTGTGGAAAAATATATAAACCTAAGTATAAGGTTTTATAGAAGTGTATGTGTAATTATGTGTAATTAATATGTGTAATTATGTAATATTTCTACCGGAAAAAAAAATGTTTTAAAAATCTCCAATAAACATTACAGTTCTTAACACTGTATGTTGTAACAAGCAAGAACATAACAGTAACAGGAGGCAATATGTGAACCCCACCGGTAGTAAACAGTATAAAAACAAATCGGTAGTTTGAGTTTGTGAAGAGTAGGCCCTCCTCCTAGCGGTGTCTACGCTTAAGTGCACGAGGATGTGTCGTCGTTAAATATCTAGGAATCGAGTCTACACAATGAACAAGAAATGAGATTAAAAGCCTTATTTATAAGGGTATACTATCCATCAATTACTGATTTATCATTCCCACTTGGCTTTAAACGATCCTATAATTTTATAATAAATGTTCTAGCAAATATATCACTGTCTTAATTATCACTTCATTTATTTTATGGTTTGAATTTCAATTTTAGTGAATACTTAATCTCGCAACAGTGTTTTAACTTTTATCAACTCTTATTAAAGCTTTCGTAATTTAAATATTAGTTTCATCATTGGCATCATCAAGATCCATAAGTTTAGGTTAATATTTCATTATTATTGTACATTGTCGCACGTTATTTGTTGATTAAAATCACCATTTTGTATAACGTTATATAAGTAATTCATTCAAAACTGAACCTTTAATATGTTGGTCAAACAAAGAATTAACTATAGATGTTTCACAGTATAAAATGTATAAAACAAACAGTATGTAAATGTTCTTAAAATACGACACACACACTTACAGCCCAAACGACATCTTTAAATCACTAATGGCCTAACGGTAAGTCAGGGATTCTAGTGCTCAAGTATAGCTGTCCTAATACTGAACTACTGGCCATAAGGAGGCAGTCGGTCAACAGATCCCGTCGCCGAGGAAGCCACTTTTAATCGAATAGTGGGGTTGATTTTCACTTTATAACGCGCCACAGTAGAAAGTGCGAAGCGTGTTCAGTATAGTCAAGGCTCGAACCTTTGATCCGCAACCAGGCACGGTGGACGCTAGTCCATGTCCGGCTCAGATATATATAACATTCTAAAAATTATACTGAATTGAAAATTGTTTTTTAACAACTTAATATCATAAGTATTAAGTGTGACCAACGTAATTAACAATATCATTCATATTTGTACTCTGTTAAACAGAAATGTATATTCAGAGATTCCTGAGCTCTAACTTCCCATTAGATGTATAGAATATAGTATAACACTGTAAGATATGATATTGTGAAAAATCCGAAGAATCATAAAATCTATTAAATTGTGTAACTGAAACTCGGATTTCAGGTGATCACGTTTCTGTTTACTTTTCCTACAGATAATGACAAACTTTAATAAAACATTTTTTTCCCCACAAGATCTTTTGGACAAATCAACAACGTTATCTCGTTGCATTGTATATTTTGGCCTATGATCCTAAAGTTTTATGGACATCAATGTACTCAGAAAAGCATGGGCAATCAAAGTTACAGGACACTAGGAAAACACTTTTATAGGAAATTTACCCTTGTAATCACAAGTTTACAACTTCTTGCCATTCCCTATCGCCTAACCAAACATTATTAATATACGTCGAACAAGTTACAGTCATCTTTTATGTCCTAGAATCAAATACAAGATTGTCCCATCTTACTTCTAATCGGACAGAATTGAATATATGATTACCTTCTGAAGAATACACAGAAAACACCTGTTAGACCTGACTTATGATCCTCAAATCTAAACTGCAGCTTGGAGTTTGAATAAACTGAGGGTATGTGGAAGGCTAACACATTTCCAAAGCCTATTGAAAAGGGTTGCAGTTTTATTTCACATTTTTCTCACTTTAAGAAATAAACACGAATAGTTATTGATTATATTTTGGAGTACATAAATAAAGATGGATCGAGTATAGTAAAAAAAAATATATACATTCCAGAATATTTTTGGGGTGGGGTGGGGGGAAATGAATATTTAATTGTTTTGACGAATATTGTCTAATTTTATCTCTTAATTCATGACCCAGTTTTTGTTTCCGCATCTTTTTAAACCTGCAGATAAACAGAGCAATGAATTCAGAGAGATATTAGTTGGATTGCTCATTAGCATAACTCATTAGATGAATGAAGACGAAACCTACAACAGTGCTTGCTCCTCTTGATCAGGAAGTTAATGTGGAGTAAATGTTTGCATGGTATTTGTTTCTTGTTTTCTTTTCACCATTACGCTTTCAAGATAAAGGGAATTTCAAATAATAAGAAAAAATCTTACTAGGCCTAATAGCTTAAATAGATAGGTCTGATGGTGTTAAAATGAACTACTTATAAACTGTAATATTAACCGCGTTTGTACAGTGACTAGAGTGACTTATGGACATTATTCTGAAGACTAGTGTACTGTCAAAGGCGATGATGGATATAAATAGCAATGACTAAATTTGTTTCTTTTAGAGCATAGCCTTATTGGACTGATTGGCGAACACGTAAACTTAACGCTGTCCTACCGGGTAACTCATCAACTAAAGTGATTTATGAACAGTATTCTAAGCAACGTAAATTCAAGGACTAAAATGACATATAAACAATACTTTGGACACAAAATTGTGGGGGGGGGGGTAAAGTGTTAAAATTAATTATAGCCGCAAAACGTAAAGCCTACGAAAAATAACTTATGTTTTACATTAACATTCAAAACGTAGGTACTATATGAGTTAAATCCCCCATAACAGTGCCAGTTTTTTACTAGATATTATTTAATAGTTGCCATATAATGTAACCCGTCCAATGTAAACTTACAAAAGCGGGTTAAAACGGCGTAAAACAAATATTCAAAAGGAATATGCCCGGCATGGCCAGGTGGTTAGGGCGCTCGACTCGCAATCAGAGGGTGGCGGGTTCGAATCCCCATCACACCAAACATGCTCGCCCTTTCAGCCGTGGGGGCGTTAAAATGTAATGGTCAATCCCACTATTCGTTGGTAAAAAAAGTAGCCCAAGGGTTGGCGGTGGGTGGTGATGACTAGCTGCCTTACCTCTAGTTTTACACTGTTAAATTAGGGACGGCTAGCGCAGATAGAGCTCGTGTAGCTTTGCGCGCAATTCAAAAACAAACAAAAGGACTACCTAACGCTTTAAGATAACGAGAAAATATTTAGCAGATATACACTAAAGCATTAAATCGATATAACATTATTAAAAAGTATAAACATGATCGATACTTGAAACTCCATGAGGAAAATTGAATTGAGGAAAAACAAGACAATTGTACGTTTCACGAATACGTCATTTATTACGACCAAGGTTTCGATGATGCCTATGAAATACTCTTGTTTATCCTCAATTTTGCAAAAAAAAAGTATAAAGATATTAAACAGACAAATAAACACCTGTCTATTATAAGTTACGGAACTTTTGATGATGTTGAGAATAAAAGATTTTTAAATCCCCTTTATACAAAACATTTGCAACTGTGAAATTTTCAGATCATGTTTTCATTGTTTCTATCTGTGAGATTCAGTCACTTACATAAGACTTATGAAAAACAACCGAAGATGTTGTGCTACAGATCACGCAAAAACAGTTTTCTGTAAATATTATATCGATAAAGATCAGCGTTTCTGAACAGGTTAACTTAAAGGATCCACTAAAGCAACAGGTAGAAATCTGAATGTACTTACCGAAAACCTACTGAAACTAAAAGCGATGTCAGCATGCTCGCCCTCTCGTGGTGGTGGATCAATACTTCATCTTACGTTTCGCATTTCTAAATACATATAAAGTGCATCATTGATATGGCTAGACAGGCATGCGTAGTTTCTCAATGTTTGCTGCAACCCCCGCCCCTCCCCTACGTTTGACTATGTTAGCCAATCAGTGAAGACGAAAAAGTTGAGGTTGATAGTTGACGCAAGGAAAGTTTTTTACCAGCATAGGTTCGTGCGAAATATAAGCAGGGAACAAGTGGTGATTTCTTAGAAACAAAGCCAGTGGAAAAGGTCTTCATCCTGTGAGCTACCTCTGCTGATACAGACAAGGGTTCAACTGCTTTAAAGACATTGTTCAACTGCACTGACGGAAGGGTAGGTGGTTAAAAGTATTCACATTTTAGTGTTTCTAGAATATTCTTTAATTAAATGCATACAGTATTTTCGAAAACAAAAATAAAAAAGCACCGCATGTATTTGTATAGTTCACAGAGAAAGTTGTCCTAACGGTCAAATACAGACCTCACTTCAACAGTTTCATGAAAGAAAAGAAATATGAAAAAATATGGGAAATTATTTTCATAAAATAAAAGATAACGTTTCGGTGTAATTTATTAGAAGAGAAGCAAGGAAATTCAAAACTGCACTTCTCTGTTGTACAACAGTTTCATGAAAGAAAAGAAATATGAAAAAATATGGGAAATTATGTTCGTAAAATAAAAGATAACGTTTCGGTGTAATTTATTAGAAGAGAAGCAAGGAAATCCTAACTGTTTATACTAATTAAGCAGAGAAATCTCTAACGATTGCAGTACTTATTCATAGTTTTATATATATAAATATATTTCTGAAACGTTTTCTGTATTGTGGGTATAACAATAAGAATTTTTTACGAAAAAAGTGAAATAATGAACAAAAGTTATGTGTTATATTCTTTAAAGAAAGGCAATAGATCTGTCATGATCTGATTTGTGTGAAATAATAAAAGCTAATATCTGATTATAACACAAGATGAGTTTTAAGGATTATTTTTCGATCATTACACTCAGACAATAACAATATGGTAAGTTAAGTTTTTCGTACTAATGCAAATTATAAAGGCAGCGTGGTTGCTTAGATGCTGATAATATGGTAAGTTATATTTTTCGTACTAGTGACCTTTATAAAGATGAAATGCTTGCTCAGATGTTGACAATATGGTAAGTTATGTTTTTCGTACTAGTGAACATTACAAAAGTGGAATACATGCTCAGATGTTGACAATGTGTTAAGTTTTGATTTTCGTACTAATGACCATTACAAAGATGACGTACATGTTTAGATGTTGACAATATGGTAAGTAATGTTTTTCGTACTGATTTACATTACAAAGATAACGTGCGTGTTTAGATGTTGACAATATGGTAAGTAATGTTTTTCGTACTGATTTACATTACAAAGATGACGTGCGTGTTTAGATGTTGACAATATGGTAAGTAATGTTTTTCGTACTAGTGTACATTACAAAGATGACGTGCGTGTTTAGATGTTGACAATATGGTAAGTAATGTTTTTCGTACTAGTGTACTTTACAAAGATGACGTGCGTGTTTAGATGTTGACAATATGGTAAGTAATGTTTTTCGTACTAGTGTACATTACAAAGATGACGTGCGTGTTAAGATGTTGACAATATGGTAAGTAATGTTTTTCGTACTAGCGTACATTACAAAGATGACGTGCGTGTTTAGATGTTGACAATATGGTAAGTAATGTTTTTCGTACAAGTGTACATTACAAGATGAAGTGCTTGCTACGTAAGAAACAGCTTAATCTAATAGAGGGTGTCATTTTACTATGTTTCTAACAAACAATGCATATTGAGAAAATCGACACCTGTTAATTTCTTTTCTTCACCAAAACGGGAATTTTAGTGAAGAAAAAATTATGTAAAGGCCTAATATATTTTGTGATTCGCTACTTCCGCTGAAACAGAACACTTTTGCGCGATTTAAACCAAAATCTACATTTAGTAATCTTTACTTGTTAATCCTTAAGTTTGTAATAACGCTTGATTTGCTACTATTAGTAGAACATAACGGTTTTTGTAACACACGGGTTTTAAAATGAACAGAAACCTTTGAACATGATTCCATCTTTTTTTATGTTTTGTGTAGCACAGTTATAAGTTCACATGCAGGATTACAGTAATTTCTTTGATCGGTTTGCCATTAAGTTTTCTGTTATGGTATGTACAAAAAAGGAATTTTAGGCTCAAGTCGGTAATATTTTATATAAAGACAAAATAAAACTAAATACGCAACAGATAAGCGCTATTTCTTATTAGTGGAATATATTTTTATGTTTTGAATAGTGTTTTTTTAATGTATCGCCTATGTCAGTAGTGAAGTTTCAAGTAACGTTACGTCATTGTCATTGGTAGAAGCGCTAAGTTTCCATGTAACATTTGTTCAGGCTACGAGTAAAGCTAGTTTTCCAACATGTAGCATTTGTTCAGGCTACGAGTGAAGCTAGTTTTCCAACATGTAACATTTGTTCAGGCTACGAGTAAAGCTAGTTTTCCAACATGTAACATTTGTTCAGGCTACGAGTAAAGCTAGTTTTCCAACAT
>NW_013665899.1:641851-676265 GCF_000517525.1 Limulus polyphemus
GTTTACGCTAATACTAGTGACATTTGTGGTTCTTAATTCCCAGGTAATTTTTTGTTCAAGTTACTACTAGTAACATTTGTGGTTCTTAATTCCCAGGTAATGTTTTGTTTACGCTACTACTAGTGACATTTGTGGTTCTTAATTTCTAGGTAATTTTTGTTTACGCTACTACTAGTGACATTTGTGGTTCTTAATTTCTGGGTAATGTTTTGTTCAGGCTACTAGTGACATTTCTTTTTTCGAGAAACATTTCGTTAGGCTCACTACTAGAGATAATTTCCAAGTAACGCGACCTGGCATGGTCTGGTGGTTAGGGGGCTCGACTCACACACACCAGCCGTGGGGGCGTTATAATGAGCTGATCAAACCTACTTTTCGTTGATAAAAAGGTAGCCCAAGAGTTGACTAACTTGCCTTCCCTCCAGTTTATCACTTCAAAATTAGGGATAGCTAATGTAGATAGCCCTCGAGTAGCTTTGCACGAAATTCAACAAACGCAACACAACACATCAAGTGAAGTTTTATCCAGGCAACTAGTAACACGCAAGTTTCACAAAATGTTTCATCTAGCACATTAGTGGCGCTGAGTTTTAAAATCGTTATAATAGTAGAAATCTAAACAAATGTTTTTGCTTTCAGCAGAATAAATAATTCTATTTCAGTGACAACATGTGTGTATGAATGGTAAGTCATGATCTAAGATCAGTTATACGTAGGTGAATACTTGTATATACGCACAGGTGAATTAGATATGAAGACGAAAGACAGCAGTCACTGCGCAATTCTGCGATATCTTGTTTACGAATTTTTTATTCTGCTGTCAAAATGAACGTTTTATTAAGCATTTCTGCGCAAAGCCATCAATAATTTTGAATTGGTAGACTAGAGGGAAGGCAATAGGTCAACAGTAGCCATCGCCAACTTTTGTGATACTCATCTGACAGAATATTGGGGCTATAGCGAAACCATGGCCCCAAAGTGCGAAGCGCACTTTTGCGGCAACGGGAAGCGAACTTTGAATTCACGGATTCACAATCTGGGCGCACTAACTACTCGGCCACGCCCAGCCCGAAAACAAGATAAGTAATTCAATGTCAGCGAGAAGATGTCTGACTGAATGCTAAGTCCTAATCTAGGATTAACTACACGCAGACAAGAATTGCACGCGCGCATTAGATATGAATCTGAGCAATGGCAGTCATTACGCAATTCAGCAATATTTTACTTGCAATTTTCTGGTTCTTCTCTGATAATTTTGAGAAACTCAAGATATTAAATAGACGAGAAAAAACTAATTTGTATGAGAGGTTTCAAAGAAGGAAGTGCAACTTTGCAAATAGTAATGCGCTGTTAACAACCTCGTTCTAGCAAATAGTAATGCATTTTAAACAGCCCTGCTCTAACAAATAGTAATGCGCTGTTAACAACATCGTTCTAGCAAATAGTAATGCATTGTTAACAACTCTGCTCTAACAAATAGTAATGCGCTGTTAACAACCCCGTTTTAGCAAATAGAAATGCATTTTAACCAGCCTTGCTCTAACAAATAGTAATGCGCTGTTAACAACCTCGTTCTAGCAAATAGTAATGCATTGTTTACAGCCCTGTTCTAGCAAATAGTAATGCATTGTTAACAACCCATCTCTAGCAAATGGTAATGCATTGTTTGCAGCCTTACTCAAGCAAATAGTAATGCATTTTAAACAGCCCTGCTCTAACAAATAGTAATGTACTGATAACAACCCTGCTCTAATAAATAGTAATGCATTGTTAAAAACCTTGCTCTAGCAAATAGTAATGCATTGTTAACAACAATGCTTTAACAAATAGTAATACAAATGATGAAACGGGTCGATCAGCTTGATATTCGCTTACAGATGTAACTAATAATTAGTACAACTTAATCTCAATTGCGAAATATCGGTAGAATGTTTTTTTTTTCATGACGAATTATTTGATTTTGGGTTAGAGCAGGGTTGTTATCAATGCATTGCTATTTGTTAGAGCAGAGTTGTTAACAATGCGTTACTATTTGTTAGAACAGGGCTGTTTACAATGCATAACTATTTGTTAGAGCATGATTGTTAACAATTTCCTCACCTTACTGGAGTTAAATGCTACAAAAACACCTAAAGTTAAAATAATTAAAATTTCAAAAGCGTTTTAATGCCTTTTTATTGTAATTTTAAGACTCTGAAATTACTCTGTTAGTATGGTAATAATAAAGTTGAACGCTACCTCACCAGCAAATACCTGTTGTGAAAAAAAATCACGAGTTATATTGAGTTATAACTCAGTTATTGCAAAAAATATCGTAAAACCGAAAAGCATTATTTCAAAATTGTCGTATCAATATAAATTTCATTCATTTCCATATTAGTGAAAACCTAGTAAAAACTGAAGTAATCTTTAAACGTTTTCTTACTATAATTCTGGTTTCATGATAGCAAGACTTTACAACGCGAAGGGACTTAAATGTTGTCTTGATATTATAAAATCATTGGAGCAGCCTGATCGACAAAAAGCGGCGAACGTTACAGTGAAAAAAAAGGAAAGACAAACTTAACTCCTTTCCAAAACTTTTTCATTATACTACCTTATGCAGAATAAAGCTGTCGTTCTCTACCTGATGGTTATGGTGAGATGAGAATATTAGGTAATATGGGACTAAATTTAGTGATAATAGAGTTATATATATATATATATATTATAGACTTTCTTTGAGCAGTATATTAATTATACACATTTCTACTAGTATGAGGATGGCAGTTTCATTAACTCAGTCTTGATAGATTTATTGAAACTAAAACAAAACCATAACGGGTTTTTTTGTTTTCGCTTGACTTTCTTAGAAGTACTAGTTTATGTTTCACCAAAACATTTCCTCGCGTCAGTACACAATAATTGCATTGTGTAGAACTTCTGTCCTCACTTTTGTCAGCCAGACGGTACTCAGAAATGTCACGAGCCGTAAAAATCTCTTCTGGCTTCAACTGTTAATTACTTTTCGTCGGAGAATGAAGAAAGAAAGTTATCATCATTAAGAACTTTAGATTGGGGCCGCACTCGTCTACGCAGCTTAGTCTGCCCATCTCTGCATAAGTCGCTGTTGGGTGAAATTACAGCTTCAACTATTATTAGTATAAACAAAAGTACGGTGGCCAAAAAGTGTTAAGATCTTCTATAATAACAAGAGTTTTCACTAATTTATATATGTGTATATATATACTTTCCCTGACTATACATAGGACGTGCGAGCTTTATTTCTATAAGAAACATCTGACTGAGAAAATCAGAAAATTAACTTGCTCTTTATAAAAAAAAATTGAGAACTATTCAGCTTAATAAGCCATTTATTGGTATAGTTTTGTTTTGAAAATTAATTCTTGTTCTACAACGATGACTGAGTCGTGAAAATAGAAATAGTTTAGTCCTTATAATCTTCATTAGCTCACACATCGCCTTGATGTAACAGATGGATAGTTTTCTTTCATTTATGAAGTTTAGACTTAAATTCAGTATATAACAGATTATATCTAATGTCAAGCTTAGAAATAAAATCCGAAACAAAATAGATAATTTGTTTTGTTTTTTAGCGCCATCTGTGTTAAATATCCCTCTTTTTGATGGTGGGTTCCTCAAGCGATGTATGATATTTAAGCATGATATCCTGTCTTCAATGGTTAAACTTAAAATAATGTTGTGGCTCTAAAGATAGAATTAATAACTTGAACGAGATGTTGAAATGGAAGCTATTTGAAATCTTTGCCGGAATACAGATATATGTATATATTTATAATGCTCAATAAGCGCTAAAAATGATACATTAAGTGGACAAAGATTAAACTTCATTACACAATTCCTAGAACTGTCAAATATTAATACCCTATGAAATCTAATGGATTATAAGTGTAACCGATATTATAACTAATACCCAGTAAGCCTTTAATCTAGATTATTAATAGTAATTACCATTTACCTTTCAAATTACAACCTCTCAAATTCAGTATCTTTCAAGAAAATGGGTCTTTGAAACAAACCAAAAACTTTTAATGCTGAATATATCTGACATAGAGAAGGAATATTTGAAGTGTATTAATGTCGCTTCTTGATTAGTAACCACTAACTTACTTGATTATACATTTTCATCTTAATTCGGATTTGTTATTATTATTATTTCCTTTTAAGATATGGTCCCACGTTACATTTGAGTCCTCTAGTTTTCCCAAATCCAGACAAATATCTTTTACAGGAAAGAGAAGTGAGAATGAACAAAATTACCTAGATCGTTTCTCTTTCCATCATTTCTATCTTAATTGCATCCCATATCATGAGTATCGAAATATAAACAGAACTTTCCCATATTGCGCTGTTTAGAAAACAAATATGAAACAGAGATAGTACATTGTGAATGTTAATTAAACATTATTTGAACGATTTCTATACGGTAATTTAGTGGAAAGTCGATGCAGATTTAAAACTTCGCACGACGAGCGACACGTTTAGCACATTTGGTTCATAGTGAGTTACCGACTTTTTGACAAATTAAACATCGCCACAGGTAGTTTTATGGTTGAAGGTTGATAAAAAATCTTTTCTAAGAGAAATATTTTTACAGAACGAGATTGTTTAACGATGTAGAGATAAAGAACAGACAACATTTCAAAGTAGGAGATCTTCAGGTTCCCCTGGTGAGCGGGAAAACAAGCACAATAGAGCGTTTTGGACAGCCACGGGTTCTGATAGCAGACCTCAACCCCCTCAATTCCGACTCAGAGTCTCCAGTTGTGAAGAAGACTCTTCCTTCTCAAAAAGCCATACCATTAAACCAGGAGCTTATCTTCTCGAACCGTTGAGAAGATAATAAACAACGATAAAAAGCTGACGAAGGCTCAAAAGACAAAATTACACACATTTCTAGCCATCCTCTGAAATCAAAGGCTTATTTTCTGAGATAGTTGGCTAAATAAACTGTAATCACAGAAACCTTATTCGATTACACACGTTTCAACTCCCTTGGCGCAGATTCAATACACTTTTGTACATTTTGTCTGCTTGAACATGGTCTTGGGAGGTGATTCTCATGCACAATAGAGGGTCGAGGGAAAGTTTCTTAAGATATGTGGTCTAAACTCAATCTTGCCTTCTTCTGCAGAAATTTTTACATTGAAAACGGCCGTTTCGAACACAGTTTGAATAATGAGCATCAGAAAGAACATGATCAACGATGGAAGGATTAATTCCAAAGACATCATGGGAATTGGAACATATTTTTCATAAAGTGTGATTAATCTGAGTAATTATTTCACTATATGAATAAATTTCACTTAATTGTGTCTTAAGTGATTATTATTTTTATTGGAACGTTGTATAGGATATGAAAACATGATATTTCTACAAAAAACGAAAAACTAAGAAAATGCAACAAAGTTTTAAAAATAATAAAATCTGATAACAAACATGAAATAATACAATGTATTATAAAAGACGTTATAGTATCTGTTACACGTACGTACATTAAGTAAAAACTTTCACATGATTTCACATACGATTCAGTACGACATTATAGTGTCTATTACACGTACGTACATTAAGTAAAAACTTTCACATGATTTCACATACGATTCAGTACGACATTATAGTGTCTATTACACGTACGTACATTAAGTAAGAACTTTCACAATATTTCACGTACGATTCAATACGACATTATATTATCTGTTACACGTACGTACAATAAGTAAGAACTTTCACAAGATTTCACATACAATTCAATACGACATTATAGTGTCTATTACACGTACGTACATTAAATAAGAACTTTCACATGATTTCACATACGATTCAGTACGACATTATAGTATCTGTTACACGTACGTACATTAAGTAAGAACTTTCACAAGATTTCACATACGATTCAATACGACATTATAGTATCTGTTACACGTACGTACATTAAGTAAGAACTTTCACAAGATTTCACATACGATTCAATACGACATTATAGTGTCTGTTACACGTACGTACATTAAGTAAGAACTTTCACAAACCAATTTTGAATTTCTTCGAAATCTTCATTATAGAGACAATTAACAAAAGAAAGATTGTGTTTCGGAAGACCTTAGAGACGTATTAACTTAAAGAAGAATATATATATGAATTATAACTGAAGCTTCCACTGTTACTTTCTTTAAACATAAACTGGTTTTAATACTGTTGCTGAACACATATGTATATCGTCATTACTAGATTCACCAAATCTCTTATTTTGATTACATATGCTGACAAACTATTTATCTGCCAAATAATGTCAAATATGATAAAACTTATTCTTCACAGCAGATCTGTTTTCGTTTGAATTTTCCTAGTTAGTCCAATATGGATTTCAAGTTATAGACTTTAAGCAATGGCATTTCAGACAAACTTCAGGACAGTTACAAGCTACTACGCAAGAAGACTTTCTTTTATATCAAAATTCGTCAGCAGCTCACGTGATTTTCAGCAAATGTTTACGCCAAATCAGCTTTCCTGCATTGCCAACGTAGAAGTTTAACACCACAGCAATAAATTAGAATATAACATTAAACTTCGACCCCACTATTTATACTTTACTGTAACCCTAATTTATAAACGTTTCATATTTTACCCATCTCATCAACGTAAATGAAAATGAAGGAATAGGTTTGATTTAAATAAATATGCGTTGCATGCAGCATAGTCATACTAGAGTGTACTGCACGAAAGTGTCTATAACGCTTCTACAATAACTACATTAAGTATGTCTATTTTTATTATTATTATCTTTATCGATTTATATAATTGAAGGCAATTTGATCTCTTTCACTTACGACACAAATTTATTTTATTCAATCTCATTTATAGGCACTTTGCTAAAATGGTTGTTTTACTTCGAAAGTATCAGAAAGATAAGCATTTGAAATAACTAAGCGAATTGCAAAAAAAAAAGAAGTCACACGCCAGCAGATTCTAACAGAAAAATTTTTAGGTGAAAAACTAAGGAATGAGCCATGCTTCAAGGCTATAACGTTGGATTTTAATTCCACCAACATCTCCAACACATACCAGGAAATTAACCACGAAGAAGACCAAATTGTAACAACAACACATTGCATTACGAAAGAATTACTGTGTGGAATTTCAAATTCGTAGCTTGTGTTTTTGTAAAAAATGCCTTCAAGATCAAGAACGGAAAAAGATTATAATAATATAACAGGTTTGGAGGATAATGAATACTTGAGAATTATGAAAGTCATTTTCACAAAAGGATTATAATAATATAACAGGTTTGGAGGATAATGAATACTTGAGAATTATGAAAGTCACTGTCACAAAAAGATTATAATAATATAACAGGTTTGGAGGATAATGAATACTTGAGAATTATGAAAGTCATTTTCACAAAAGGATTATAATAATATAACAGGTTTGGAGGATAATGAATACTTGAGAAGTATGAAAGTCACTGTCACAAAAAGATTATAATAATAATATAACAGGTTCGGAGGATAATGAATACTTGAGAATTATTAAATTCCCTTTCACAAAAGTTGTTATTTTGACAGAAGATAAACTTGACAGTAGGAATTTCTTCCAGCAAGCCATTCCAACTTCGTCTCGTGCGCACTTGTCACATTCCAGAGAAATAGTTATGCATAAATTTTGCAACTGGCGAGTGCATTTTTATTGTACGTGGATATGAATTTTTGCCTTAAGATAGATGTCTCTGTAGGAAAGGCAGGAGATTTTGAATTGGTTTTTCAGTTTCATTTTGTATGTTAAAGTTTCATCTTTGATACAAAATGAAGAAAAATATTTTAATAAAATGTGTAGTTAATAGTAAGAATAAAAGTATTTGGGAAAGGTCATATAGCCCTTTGTTCGTAAATGTCAAAATTTATATAACTTTCAGTTCTTCTGAGAAAAAAAAGTTTTAATTTTAACATTTATGCAATATTAATATGTATGTTTTGAAAATATAAAAAAAGTATTAATACAAGCGGCAATCAGAAACCGTATAGCTTTAATACACTTTACGAACAATTCAATATATAGATAGATCAAACTAATTATACTCAAAAAAAAAAAGCGTAGGCCTAAGCCTATTATTTTAAAGAAAAACAGTATATTAAATAATATGTTAAGTTCATCTACACGTGATCACCAACAGTGCTTAGGTATAATTAGGCTTAAGGCAATTTTTCAAAGTTTACCGTGAGAGCCTTGATTTAGAAAAGTGAATTCATAATATATGATATTTATTGCAATAAAAGTGTATTTTGCCATAACTTGGATACTTATGCTTTCAACTGTTTTTTTTTTCAAACTTTGTAGAGCTAAATGTGATTTGTATGTAAAAAACGTGTTTAAGTATGTTTTGGGGCTAAATACATCTTTAATAGCGAACACCCTGGTTTTGAAACCCAATCTAATTATTGACTTTTTCAGAAGAAAAATCATTTTACTAGCTGGATACATACTTTAAAAATCTAATATGCTGCGTCTCGGGTGTGTAATTTTCAGTCTTTAGTTCAGTTGTTATTAAGAACGCAAGGATTTTTTTTTTTAGTTATATTATATCAATCGACATATGAAACCATTTATTTCCTTTTGTTGTTGGAAGTGACAATTTTAAGCGGTTTCATTTGTAAAATTTTTATGAATAAAACCACTTAAAAATCCTCACGTCAACTAAAAAACTAGTGGAACATGAGTTTTAGAATCCTACTGGGATGGTTCAAGAGTTCTGTCGATTTTATTCCTAACAATCACAGAGTGAAAAACTGAGATTTGCGGCTTTCTAGATACGGTAGCTTAGTTGATTAAAATGCCAGCTCACTAAGCTGCGTCGCTGTTATGAGTTCATTCCGCTCTCAATATATATATATATATATATATTATTTTTTTTTTCTGGGAATTTCTAATTTAATATTAAAGTTTCTACTTAAGAATGGATAAACTAGTTACAGATTGAATTGCCTTCTAACGTCAGAAACAAAGGACGTGTTTGTTTGTAATTAAACACAAAGCTACACAATAGGCTATTTGTGCTCTGCCCACCACGGGTATCGAAACCCCATTATCTAGCATTGTAAGTACGCAGACAGACCACTGTGCCACTGGTGGGCATTTTAATATACAAATAATAACACAATTTACAATAACGGTTATTACAAATAATGATCTATGTTAAAAGGTTTTACAAGGGGGGCAAAGGAAATGTGTTTTAACGATGAAACTAACAAAGAGTTGGTTGGTAAGTGTTGTCAGTTTTATCAGGTTTAGAGCTAACCTTTTAAGCTTTGAAACTTTGGCATTATCCGTTTCAGAATCCATGTTATTGTCTATGATAATTCTTTATACAAGATTGTGATGATTTATTAATCTATAACACTAAAGTTCCTAAAATATTTGCATCAAATAAGCTGTATTTAAGACTATGAATTGTATAGGTTTATATGCTAGTACTATTTAAAAATACAAATAATTTATAACAAGTTTACTTAAGATATATTGTGCCCTGTCTTACGAATATGATCGTCTCCGAAACCAGTTGTTTTGTCCGAAATATCCACAATACTTCCACGCCCGTAAATACATATAATTCTAAGGGACAAGTACCCTTTCAAACTTGGAAAAGGCGAAACTACCAGGTACTGACGTTTCTGTTTTCGCTTGTGTTGTACTTTAGATTAATAACATCAGTGTGAGCTGTATGTGAAGAGTGCTCATAACGTGAAAGTCATATACTCGAAAGAGATATACTTTAGATGTTTGTTTGTAGCCAAGCACATAAATACACAATGGCCTATTTATGTTCTTAGGTTCTTAGCGTTATAAGCCTTGAGTCTTACCGCTGTACCACGAGGGATGGGGGGGGGGGGACTTTTGAGGTAATAATACTAATTAAGTAAATATATTTTGCGATGGAGACAAGTTCTTCTTGAACCCAATTGCTATACCGAAACTTCAGTTTTTGTTCGAATTGTATATCCTTTATTAGAAAAAAAATTCGATTTTTCTTACTATCTTACATTCTGTGTGAGTATCTCTCTTCCTAGCTTCTGTCTATCAATCTACATACCTAGTCAAAGTACAAGTTCTTAGCGAACAAGAAATAATTGGGGTTGTAATCAGCCTGTCTTTAATGCACACTACACATTGATTTATATTAATGGGCGTAAAGGGAAGAGTGTGTAATTATGAGGGTTTGCTGAGTGGGAGGTTGGCACGAGGAGTTGTGTATTGTAATCAGTCCAAATGAAAGTAATGACAAGTTTGCGTGTTTGGAACGTTGTGTCCAAACACAGAGCTACAGGTAAACCTATTCTGTAGTAAATAAGATTTTTCAGTATAATTAGATATCTAAGTAAACCTACAATTTGACAAGTGTCCATTTTTTTTACCTAGTTTGCTTTTCACGTGTATATATGCCATTTTAGCATTTACACTACTTCTTGATAAAACGTCATTCTACAAAGCATCTGAATTAATAACATGTAAGTGTAGAACGTTTTGAAAGCAATTGACGATATAAAAATACACCGAATACGAAGGCTCTCGCCAAATGGGGACTATGGTGTTGAAATACATACCGGTACATTTCGAGCAGATCGATACAAAAGCAGAATTAATGGATTTCTAAAATTTAAATACATTAACTAAAATCTTAAGCTAGAGCTTTTAACATGAATTTAACTAAAAATATCTTAAACAAATCAGTTAACTTGAACGGATTCTACGAAGAAATATATTAATAAATTAAACTCCATGATTGCACTGTAACATTAAGCATATATTAAAAAATCAGTATCAAGCTATATTTCATTAACAACATTATGCAAATGGAATAATAATAAGTGTATTATAGGTAAAACACATTTTTATAAATGAAACAACATCAAATCTCATTAACTCCTGAGATTAGATTTTAGCTACAAATATCTCAATGGATCAACTCCAGAAACTTTGTTTCAGAAAAAAAAATATGTTAAAATATTAAATTTGACAAGAACCTCTAATAAGAAACGTCTCAAGTCTTAATTCCAAACATACATATTTAAATTCTTGTATATATGTCTTTATGTGTAATATACATGTCTGATATTTCAACAATCAGATGATAGTACTATTTTTGAATATATAATAAAAATGATACTTAAGTTCTTGGAATGTTACTATAATTACAAAATGAGTTTGTAACTTGTTTTTTTTAAATAGAGTTAAGTTTAGTATTAGGCTGATAATCCCAGGGGTTGCGCCGACGAGCAATCACCTCTCAGGTGGAGAACGACTACCTCACAGGAGGCAATAGATAGAAATGGTTCTTTTAATAATGTTACCAGTGATCTTTTGGCTATATATTGTCCTACTGATCCTCTCCAACTTTTGTTTCTCCTACTTACATCATACTGACCTCTCATGTGGGGATCCGCAACCAGTTCCTTTACTGATGCTACATGTGAAAGTCTTCTATATACTATTCTCCCCCCCCCTCATATTTTCCTTTTCCTAGCTACACCATATGATACTTTATTTTCCAACAGTCTCATTACATTTGAATGTCAATTAAAACCTTCCATAGTTGTTGCTTTTACTTTACTATTGCAGAGGACATCGATATACAGCCAAGAGAGTTGTGTTGGATTTGCCATCTCTATAAGGACCAACCACTCTGAATTTTACGTAATACTGGCTGTGAGTCAATCACAAATGCTATGTTGATGACATTGCATGTTTGTGGTTTCATTGCTTTCAGAAATCCGATGGAGAGCTTGGTTTGTGGCTTCTAACTCTATCCTTGTGTTATTTGTGGGAAGCCTGAATGCTCCATCAGTCTTATGTAGAACGTTATTACTCTGTGACATGACGTATGCTCAACTGGCTCTTTCACTAATTTTGATGTAGGAACTAAGTATGGCCATGATGACAGGTGGCTGTTCAACATAGTCTTTAAATAAGTGCTGTTGGGCTTTTACTGATTCATCCTCTGCCAACCTCTAACATTTTCTAACTATTCTGATTTCTAGAAATCTCAATGTTATTAAATGTTTATTCCACATGAGAAAACCTGAGATCTGGTTGTGATAAATTACCTGGTTTGTGGCTGTATAACTCCTGTCTTTCCATGACATTCCCGTGAGGAGCCTTTTGGGCAATTCCTTGTTTAGCTAGTATCTATAAGGTCGTTTTAGAGCTGGAATATCGCAGTTGAAAATGGTAGTGGGTTAATGAATGTATGCATGGTCTTTACACTGCAAGGTCCCAGTGAAGAATGTTTCTTGTAAACGCTGTTAAGATTCTGCGATGCTGCTGAAGGATGTGAGGTATAACAGATTGGGGTGGATGAATTTACTTCCCTGACCAGTCTTTAAATTGAATTATTGCTATCCTCATCATCTCAGTCTTATATAGCTGTGTAGTACTCATATCATGATGTTAACATGGCTGGTGAAGTTGAGTTGTCTGCCAAAAATCAACCACAAGTACTTTAGTATTTCGTTCAGAGAGATAGCAGTGCTCGCAAAGGATGATGATGGTTTGCCTTCATCAGCAATTCCGTTGTTGAGTGTACAGAATATAGCTGTGGCTTTGACAAATTGATTACCATTCCTATACAATTACACCATTTGATTATCTAGCTAAGAAATAGTTGCATTTTGCTATCAATTTCAGATTTGCTAAAGCATCTGCTGTACACCAAGCGAGTTAAATCTATATAGTATAACATGGACAGAACTGGCGAGATTGGGCATCCTTAAGCAGACCAGTGTTGATGGTGTTTCAGCCAGATTGGCAGCTTCCATGCTTCACAATGCATATTCTGGTTGTTAGTGAAACTACCACCAATTTTACATATGTTATACTGATGCCTATTCTGAAACTTTTATGAGAAAGCATTAGAAGCTTGACTCTACTGATTATCGCGTTGAAAGAGTAATCTGGATAAATGCTGCTGAATTCATATATGATACATGTGAAGGGTTTAAAGTTGGTCAGAACACCTTAACAATACCTTTAGATCTTGAAGATTGATACACATGAAGGGTTTAAAGTTGGTAAGGACACCTTGACAGTAGCTTTAGATATTGAAGATGCTTTCACTCAATGATTATAGTAGCAATTGTTGAATTTAATAGGAATTTTGTCAATGGTGTTTTGTAGGACAATGATTCGGTGGCCTTTAAGAGGAGAGTGATCATTCATGGGCTTAGGTAAGTATTTGGTAAAGTAATCATTCCAAAATTTAGGGATACAACCTATTGCTCAGTTACATTGATATTCTGAGATTAACGTGAACAGGTTGACTTCTGTAAGCCTCTTGAAGATGAAGATTCTTACACAATCCTGATCTAAAAGCTCTGTGAACTTCTTCAGAATTAAATATGGTTTCCATGTACACATGTAGTAGTTGTAAGTGTAACTTGAGCATTTCTTGTATATCACCATAATTATATTGAATAATGTATCTGTGCACGTAGGTCTTGCCATCTGTACATGTATATGAAGTGTGGTACCGTCATAAAAAATCACTGATATCGCCAGTTTTTTTGGTTCCTGTGGTTTCTTTAAAGAAAGTGATTATTGTATCGTTATATTTGGAAATGAATTTGTTTATACCACGAATAAATTCGGAATACTAGTTCTGAAAACAGTATTTTTTCCGGCGATCATACTAAACTTCCTTTGTTTCTTAGCAAAGACCTTATAATGATGTTTCTATGAAGTCAAGCTTCGTCGAAGAACATCCATGCAAAGGTTCTCTACCTTCCGATTTTGCAGCTTTCCATAAATTGACTAATGTTTTAGATTCACGACTTCCAAAAGCATGCTTAAGCACACAAAGGCACAACAGAATAGGCACTGTTTGTTCGTTTGTAGTTAAGCACAAAGCTACACAATGAGTTTTCTGTGCTCTGCCAACCACGGATATAGAAACCCGTTTTTTAGTGTTGTAAGTCCACAAATATACCGTTGTGCGACTAGGGAACAGGAATAGGCAAACAGGATTAACATGATTCCAGTTTCTTCAGCCATCTTTCCCAGTAAACTAGCTGTAGATTTCAAGATGTGGTCGAAAATTTGGGAGGTTTATAATCGTGTTTAAAGTTCCAGGAGTTATGCCCAATTTCATCGCAATGTTTTTCTTTTAGGTTGAATGAGGGCGTTGTTTGGGGCGTGATATAGATTGGTTTCTTTACAATTTTGCGCAAAGCTGCTCAAAGGCTATCTGCGCTAGCTGTCCCTAATTTAGCAGCGATAGACTAGATGAAAGGCAGCTTGTCAACACCACCCACCGCCAATTCTTGGGATACTCTTTTACCAACGAATAGTTGATTGACCATCACATGATAATGCACCCACAGCTGAAAGAGCAAGCATAATCGGTGCGACGGGGATTCGAACTCGCGACCCTCAAATTGCGAGTCGAGCGCCCTACCACCAGGCCAAGTATGAGTTAAAAGTCCTTTTTTGTCCTACATGATCTTCAATGTGGATTTTAGCTTCCAAGGAGAGCACGAAAGTTTTTTTTGTTTTTTCTTAATTTCGCGCAAAGCTACACGAGGGCTATTTGCGCTAGCCGTCCCTAATTTAGCAGTGTGATACTAGAGGGGAGGCAGCTAGTCATCACCACTCACCGCCAACTCTTGGGGTAGTCTTTTACCAACGAATAGTGGGATTGACTGTAAAATTATAACGCCCCCACGGCTGAAAGGGCGAGCATGTTTGGTGGGACGAGGATTCGAACCCGCGACCCTCAGATTGCGAGTGGAGAGCCCTAACCACCTGGCCATGCCGGGCCAACACGAAAGATTCCCTTCTTTGAAGTGTTGTGTCCTTTGACTCTCTATTTTATTAACAGTTTTACTGTAAGATTATTTCTCTTTGAAAATACCGACAATACATTCTTTTAGCCACCGATCAAGTTTTGGAGACTTCTTACCAGCCAGCAGTAAAAGCAGTTTTTATGTGCGGTATACATAGTTACAGTTCTCGGGCCATTCTGATATTTGCAGAGAAATGTTAGCTACGCAACGTTCGTTTTAAAAGTCTGTAAATGGCTACTGTTCAATTTCTACCGATTGTTTATAGTGGTATTTTGAAAAGTTAGTAATGTATTTAAGATTTGATATGTTCTGTGTCTAAAGATATGATCTATAAACAGTAATGAACTATAATGCCTTTCTCTCCAGTTTGACGTGTTATATATTTTCAGTCTACGGGCCTATGTAATTTATATACAATAGGCTATCTGTGCTCTGCCCACCACGGGTATAGAAACCCGGTTTCTAGCGTCGTAATTCCGCAGACATACCGATGTGCCACTGGGGGGGGGGGATTTGCTGTGTAAATATTTTTATTGTTTACCAGCCACAAAACTAGTAGTAAACATTTATTTTCCCAAATCAATACACAGCTGAGTGCATGAAAGGAAAAATTTCGTGTTATGAGGACATTTTTAGAAAAGCTCAAAACTCCCAGTGGCTGTATGTGTTGCACTTATACACAGAAAGAAGTCGACAAACACAGGAACAGTATTTTTCCTCTTATAGTGTTGCACTTATACACAGAAAAAAGTCGACAAACACAGGAACAGTATTTTTCCTCTTATTCTGCTTTCTTCAATAAAAATCACGATTCAAACACACAAACACATTCTGCAGCGTATCTGTAACAAGCCAGACGCTAGGTAGTTCCGCTTCGCGAGGCGCAGTTCGACTTAACTACTATTAGTCGCTTGGTATCAATTTTAAACAGTTTTTCAGCATCGACAGTAACTAGAACCGGAAAATGTGAAATCTGAGCTCTCACTGGACACATTGCCTTTTTTTTTTTATTACTGAATGAAGTTTAGTGATATTTTTCCAATCGAATAATCTGGAAAAAGGAGAATTTGTACATGAATCAACTACGCCAAGTAGATAATGTGGAATTTTCATACACTAATACTTGGTCTTTTGTAAAGCTTAGGAAATACCTTCATTCAAACTTCAGCAGGAAGAAAACTGGCAAAGTAAAATCAGGCATTCACAGAAGTATTCGTTTTTTTAAGCTATAAAACTAGACAATATTATTTAATGTCACAAAGAATGCATTTCTTATCTTACGGTTCAAGTGTCGTTACACCCGACGCAATATTAGGATTAAAAATATAACTAACATTTCTTTTTTGGTTTTATAGGAAAATAAAAAAAACAAGTCTTGAAAGAAAAAACAACAACAATGTACTTATATAAGTAAGTGTCTTATTTTAAGTTATTCAATTTAGATGCAAAGTTTTAGCGAAATGTATCGTTATTTCCGACTCCAATCGATAGAATAAAAACTAAAACTGGATGAAAAATAGTTTTAACTAAGTTAGCATAACTTACAGATTATACAGATAAATACACGAGTTACTTTTCCCCGGCCCGGCATGGCCAGGTGGTTAGAGCGCTCGACTCGCAATCTCCGTCCCACCAAATATGCTCGCCCTTTCAGCCGTGGGGGCGTTATAATTTTAAAGTCAATCCCACTATTCGTTGGTAAAAGAGTAACCCAAGGGTTGGCGGTGGGTGGTGATGACTAGCTGCCTCCCCTCTAGTCTTACACTGCTAAATTGGGGACGGCTAGCGCAGGTAGCCCTCGTGTAGCTTTGTGCGAAATTAAACAAAAAACAAACGTCTGTTTTTATTATTTTTGAGCTTTTCTTGAGTCTTTGATTATTTTGGTTGCTCAATATCGAAAATACATGAACGTTTAAAGCTATGTATTTCATGCAATATTAAGTTGTAAGGATCATGAGAGTAAATAACTATTTTTATGTATTTTGGAAATAATTACATACTCCATTTTTCCTTTAACATTCAGTATATGAGTGAGAAAGACATGTTTGGTGGGTTAATTTTCAAACAGAACTTTCATGTATTCTTTTTTTTTTACTTCTTAATAGAGATTTGAGCTCCTGGCGACATATGGAATCTGAATTATCGACCAATAGTGTCTAGTCCATGAGGAACTGAAACCCATACTCCCATCCAGACTTTCCCACAAAACACGATAGGGGCTCCACATGTTGCGCCATATAATATCTGGTTCCTTAGCTCTATGAAGCCGTTTTGTCCGTGGTCTTCGCGTGTTCTCTCAATAAAGATAGCCGAGGAAAACTTGCTGTTGTAAGATGGCTAATTGCGGTACCTAGCTTAACTATTTTTTTTTCCCAAGAGGAACACAGTTCAGCCAATCCTCTACCCTCTGCATCTTTGTGGTCGAACACTATTTAGCAGTGAGTTGTTTTGGCATTACGGTGTAACAATTCGAGCCTTTATCGAAATACATTTTTGGGCTCTAACCTGAATACCGGTTTTAAAGTTAGTTCCACTAATATTAGTGGCTGTAATGTTTAAAGTAATTTGGCGTATTATGATTATTAATGCCATACTTGCAAATATTACTTTGCATTGCTAGCGTAATATGCGGAATTAGGACTAACCTAACTCTGTTAAACTTCAAACCTAGTAAATTTTATAAGGATTACGGCCGAAGGGTATACAACTTATTACGTATTACAATTTATCCCGGACAAGCCCCAATTTATTACGTAACGTATTATAATTTGGAATAGCCTGAGACTGAGTTAAAAGATAGTTTAGATTTGGAAATTAGATAAATATCAGATATATTCAATTTATAATACTTGCCAACAAGATTGATACACACAGTTTTTTAAAATACAAATATATCTTGATATAAATTGTTTGTTTTTGTGAAGTAAAGCACAAAGCTACACAATGGGCTATCTGTACTCTGCCCACCACGGGTTTCGAAACCCAGTTTCTAGCGTTGTAAGTCCACAGACAGACCACTGTACCACTGGTGGGCATTTTAATATACAAACAATAATACAATTTACAATAACGGTTATTACAAATAATGATCTATGTTCAAAAGTTTTACAAACTTACAAACAATATTTAGTCCTCTACCTGGTCTGGAACTTCCTTGATATCTTATTGAGGGTTCACGATGAACGAATGAATTCTGAGTAGATGTAGATACAATTCACTTAACAGAGAGCCAGCTAGCTCTGTGTTCTTCGGTCTTTGCCGGCCACACACTATATTATCCACTGATGAAGCTATATAATGTTTTCGTAAAAATACTAATGCTGAAGTTAAATGGTTTGTAATATTCGAAATCTATAAACGTTTCTGGTCAAATATCTGAAGTTCAGGATTAATAAGCGTTATAACAATAACAGTTATAGCTTCCGAAGTTTATAGCACACCAACTATAGTAAATCAATAATGCATACTGTGTTTTGGCGCGTCGCGTTAGGTATATTTATAGATGTGAGGAGAGTTTCTCGAAATTTCAGCTTACGCAACAATATAAACGATACACCAGTGATTATGTACACACACATATATTGTTGATTCTTAAAGTCGAGAATTTTCTACCATTATAGTGATTTGGAAGGAATTTCGCAATACAGATTTAACAGTATAAGCTATGTACATTTCTACATATAAATTTAACTTAAACAAACATCGATATTAAAATAGATATAGGATAGTAAATCCGTCACAAACTGATGATCCAATACATTATACTCATTATACGTTCTTGTATATAAATATATTTGTGACTTTAAGTACCTTTTTTACAGATCTTGTATCATTCATTTATAAGTTACATTTTTGTTCTGACCTGTAGAATTCGCAGTCATGAGATGTTGTTCAAGCGCATGTATTAACCAATCAGAAAAAAAATGTGTTTGAAAATCGAGTTAACATTTAAGAACGACAAATTGACATGGATTAACTATTGTGAAGTCAACATTTCAAAGGTAACGAGTATTTAACAAAAATGTATACACATGAACACACACACATGCATATATAAAATATCAATGAAGTTAGAAACTTTGAAACGTAACAGACTACCATGAAGTTAGAAACATAAGTGGCTACCATAAACAAGAGGTATGATCCATTCTTTTCTACAGTGAGGTAAAAATATGCCCTAAAGTTTGGTTTGAATTTCGTGCAAAGCTACACGAGGGCTATCTGCGCTAGCCGTCCCTAATTTAGCAGTGTAAGACTAAAGAGAAGGCAGCTAGTCATCACCACCCACCGCTAACTCTTGAGTTACTGTTTTACCAACGAATAGTGGGATTGAATGTCACATTATAACGCCCCCATGGCTGAAAGAGCGAGCATATTTGGTGTGACTGGGATTCGACCCGCGAACCCGCAGAGTGCGAGTCGAGCGCTCTAATAAGCTGGCCATGCCGGGCCTTTCCCTAAGGAAAACCTTTCTTTGAAAGTGTTGACTTGCTTTATTCGAATATACACGATAGTAGAGCATGTTGGTTTATTTCATATTGATTAAATTTACGAACAATAAAACATTTAATAAATAATTTATATACTTTATGTGTATAAGTTTTTATTTTTAGCTGAACGAGATTGATATTTTTTCATATCACGCCAATGAAAGATTACAACAACGCCCTCTCTCTACCACTGTTTCTACTTATAAAGGAACCAGTCTTTCAAATGTGTGACCCATTGCCACAAGGGTTAGACGTTTAAGATAATACTCTTAATATTCTCTAACGACGCCTCCAAAGACAAATTGAATAGTTAAGTACAAGGATAACAAAAGCTTGACATACAATGATATATTACGTTTCGATTCTCTCCACACGTAAGCAGTCCAAACGCTTTTACGCTAATACTTTTTTAGCGATTTTGCGATTAGTTAAATCATGCAAGTAAGAATATAGTTTAACAGACAGCAATTATTATCAAGGTGTTAAACTTTCCATTTGTAAATGCTGTTAAAATGCAGGATACAACAATAACGATACTAAAAGTCAAAGAAGCTTGCTTTTAAATAACTTATATTACAACTTAAAAGGATAATGCTTCCTACTGTGTGATAATTTACAGCTGTTTCTAAACTTTAATATCACATAAACGTTTGTGAGTTCTATGATCGTCATGCAGACAGGACCTAGGAGAAACAAAACTGAAACCTTACTCCCCTAAGTGTTTCTTATATAAAAGATATAAAAATTTTATTCCCTCTTATATATGTAAAGACTTACGTTTCAAATCTCAAACTACTTTAAGGATTGGAGTTATATATATCTCTAAAATAACAGAAAAACATTTCACGAAAGTACGTAACGTGGCAGTTAGGTTTCATAAGTGTGGCATTAATATTGGAATTCCACTGAAATTTTAAAATACATTCTTAAATGTTCACATTAAAATTGTGAAAAGAAAAATATGTTGTTTGGGAACAATTGTAAGCTATATCAAATTATACATATATATCTAACCGAAATCTGTTGTATGTTTGTCTGTTCGCTAACTCCTTGCACATTATTTGACACAATCTCCACCAAATTTGGCATGGTGACTTCTACGATCCTCAGAAGTAACATGGAAAAGTCAAAATTCTGTCTGACCATCTGTCACGCCAATTACTTTGGGGATATAATAGTTAGATTAGATTTGGGGGTAGATTGATAGAGATCGTGTGGAGTAATAAAATAGAATCGTGTATACGCACGCCCCACGCTTGGTGTTGATGACGCATAATAATAATGATAATTGGCTGAAATTCCTCATTAGGTTTGATTGGTTGTCATGAGACACATTAACGCAACATCACAATATTTTGGATAGATTTCGAGGTTTTCTTCTTGGACTGTCTTCCTAGTCTTAGCTTTGTTAACCTGCTAAGCTGAAGAAGCACCCTTTAACTTGGGCATTTTCAAAATTTAAATGTTCTGCGACTAAACCATGCCGGTTATTATGGAGTTGTAGCCGAAGGTTCCGATTGGATATATATACACATACATAAAAACGAAATTGTATGTTTGTCTGTCCGCTAACTCCTCTCACATTATTTGACCAGTCTTCATGAAATTTGCTATGGTGGCTCCTACGGTCCCCAGAAGTAATATGAATGGGTCAAAATTCGCATTGGGGTTGGAGTCTCATTTAATTTCGGAAAATCTATCAAATCAGCATAACTTGACACAGCGATACAGGATGACATGAGGAGGTCTTGAGAGGGGTTGAATCACAATCTAATCTATATGATTATACGTCTATATGTGTGTGTGTGTGTGTGCGTGTATCTGTTCCTTATACGTTTCCACACTTCTGGATCAATCAGTACCAAACTTGACAAAGTAATACAGGATGACATGAGGAAGGACATGAGAGGGTGGACCCTCATCTAATTTCTGAAAAACTACCAAATCAGCACAACTTAACACAGTGATACAAGTTGACATGAGGAAGGTAATATGGGGGTGGACCCCAATATAAGTTATATATATAAAAGCGAGATTGTCTGTCTGCTAACTCTTTACACACTATTTGATCAATTTCCACCAAACTTGGCATGGTGAATCCTACGGTTTCCAGAAGAAACGTAAAGAGGTCAAAATTCCTACTAGGTTTCCCACAAAAAAGGGGGTTTCATGAGCTTTGAAGATTTCTTTTGCAGTAGAATTTCCCACCATTTAGAGAAAAGGAACGGACGGTGTTACAATATTATAGGCAAATACAGAAATAAATTACATGTTACAAGTTGTTTGGCAAAATCAAATGTGGTTATTTTGACAGAACCATTTTTCTTGGTTAATTTTGCTAATGATCAAATATGCCCCTCTTTTTCAATGTGAGGTTGAATGTGCAGCTCACTTTACTGTGGTGTTTTCAGGTTCATGTTTAAAATATAATCATGATCATAGAGTACATCCATAGCGCATCCACCCATAAAGTGGAGGTGTATAATGTACTAAAAAAAGACTCTTCGTATAACACTACAATTCAGTGCTAAATATGCCTTGTTTGTTTGTTTGAAGTTAAGCACAAAGCTACACAATGGGCTATCTGTGCTCTGCCCACCACGGGTATACGGGTATCGAAACCCGGTTTCTAGCGTTGTAAGTCCCCAGACATACCGCTGTGCCACTGGGGAGCAAATATGCATTGAAAAATAAACAAGACTCAATGCTTTATTGTACAGTGTTTATCAGCAAGTATAACCTCATGTGATCTTAAACTTTAAGGTTTAAATTAAATCTATTATTAGAATAAGCAAATATTGTGTGTTTAAACACAGAAGGAGTAAGACAAACTGCTTGAACGTCATCTACATGTATCAATGCTTTGGGTTTTATAAAGATTGGTAGATGGCATTTTGCCATAGTTTTGGAGTAGTTTGGCATTTGGCAATGTGTGCAGAAGTGGTTGGATGGTGAGTGTTTAGCATGCTTTTTTAAATTTCAGTGATATTCAGTTAATAATCGCGAAGTTTAAAATAATTGAACTATCGAAAATGACTTTGTTTTAGGGATCAAAGAGACTTTAGCCATTCAGAACTTTCATTCGAAATAGAATGCAGTGGACTACTGTTGTGCTATTTCAAAAAGTGTACTTGTAATGAACATAGTATATTTAAAAATTACTCGTTATTTATTTTAAACAACGGTAACTGATGAACTGATGATCCATACTTAATTATGCTGTTCACTTTCCTAGCAGAGAACTGCTATAAAGAACTAATCACTTCCCTTGGTATAAAATACAATGCAAGTTACTCTAAGCTCTCATTTGATTTATTAATCCTTTAAGAGAAAAGTATTATGTATGCCAAGAAAAGCTACATAAAAAATCTCTCAAAAAAAGAAAGTTCAGAGGCTGCAAGAAAAGTGGAAATAATGAGAAATGAACCGCAGGAGGAAAGAGGAGCAAGAGTTGAAATACGTGCACAAGAATCTGTTAAGTTATGAAATGAAATACTTGGAGGAATGGGGAGGCAGTTGTAGCAAGAAGTTTGAGAGAAACTGAATAGAAAGAGAGAGAATGGTTACATTTGGCAGCCCATTATTATGATGCTGATTACAGTCATGAGTCTCAAACACTCTGTGTTATTGGTGGTATTATGACAGTTTGTGAACAGTACATGGCAAAGAAATGGTATGAAATTCCTTCAATGTGTTGCTCTGATGGTAAAGTTTACTTGCCTTCTGTTGAGGTCCCACTAAAATCATTGTTATAAGGAAGTAACAAAGAATCTAAACAGTGTTTAACCAAGAGTAGGAGATGTAACAACTGTTTTCAAATGACTTCCTTTGGGGGCTACAAAAATTTATGAACAAGGCTACATGCCTACATTCAAAGTACAAGGCTAAGTCTACCATAGCATTGATTTATATCTCAATGAATCGCACAAATTTGTACAAATGTATTTCACGGGAAATGCATCAGAAGAGGTTAGACAAAGAGGAAGGAATATTCCAGGAGTTGAAACAAATTTAGTTTTAGTCTTGCAAGAAATTTTACTCTGCACAATCTCTGCATCAAAAGCTCCAAATTAGCTATAGAAAACTTGCGTCAGAATATTTTAAACTTGTTGTTCATGCTAATAATAAATAAAATAAAATAAAAAACTTCAGGAAAATCTGAGTGTCAGCTTAATGCTCCAGTTTATTGATGAAGTGGCAATATTGATGGTTAGAGAGGAGTATGGAAAAAGGGATATTGTACTTGGGCAAAGGGATAACAGATTAAAAAGAGTAGCTGACACTAACAGGGCATAACATTGTTTACAATATCCATTACTATTTTGGAAAGGAGAAGATGGTTATTTTACAGTTTGGTAAAGAAATCCTCACAATAGAGAATTCATGGTAAAAAAAAAGTTACTGCAAAAGATTTCTATACATACAGGCTAATGTTTATGGAAAATGAGTTTAACACTATTTTGAAAGCAAGGGATGCTAGTCCATCGCAGGTTAATCTGCAGCTGATAGCCTGCACATAGCTGGAGAGCCTGGAATAAGTGGGCTTAAATGTACTGCTTAAAGATACAACAACACAACTTGGGTTAACCTCAAGCCCACATCCTACTATGCGTCCAAAGCGTGAAGCCACTAAACCACGTTGCCCTTCTATTCGATTAAACTAGGGCCGCGTTCTGATCACAAGTTCACTTAACACTGGTCAGTAGATCGGCAGTCCTAAATTGGGGATGTCTATGCCTGAACTGTAAGGACATCCTACTTTGCCTAATATTCCCATGCGTCGCGTAAGGTGCCGCTTAGGAGGAAAATAGCAACATTGATTATAATTTATTATTAATTGAATGTTGGCGTATTCTTCAAGCAGCTAATGTTCCCATTTCGAACAAAACCTTATTTCCGTATAACAAGCAATGAAGTATCCATTAATTATATTCAATAAAATAAGCCAGAAAAAGAGTTGAACCCAGAGGAGCTGACTTACTTCACTCATTATTGAAGTGAAATTGAAGCTAAACATTATGAGAGTTAATTATATATAAAATATTCACAATCGCATATTTACATATAGAACTTGAAGATGTTTGCGTACTTTTTCTATAAAAATGCAAATTCAGAATGTTATAAATCGATACCGATATTACCAGTACATCTCCAGAGTAAATACTCCATCAAATTGTGTGTGATAGTTAAAATTCTTGAAAAAATGGGCCGTACATTTAATTGAATAATGTATCACTACAAGAGTAAGAAATAATTGAAATATTAGTTTTTTATAAGATATATATACGTTCCATAAAATATTTCCTCTCCTGTGCAAGTTAAAATAGTTCTAATTACATTTCACAAGAACAAATGTTAATGGAAACAATTTCAGTGTTTGATACTTCTAGGAATGATTATACTATTCCTCGCATTTTTCTTCGGGTGAATATTTAATTACTTTTTTTGATATAGATACTTCTTTCAGATTCCCAGAATTCCCAGATATAGTTTTAAGACGTTTGTAAAACCTTTTAAAACATTTCATTTCAGAAAATGTGTTTATATTGCATTTACTTCCTCACAATCTGTCATTAAAGTACACAAATATGCATTTTTAAAGCTTTTTTCTTCAACAAAGTAGTTTATAAAGTGTCAGTAACAACAGTTTAGTAAGTAAGAAAGATAATTTACCTCAACACAGATACATGGTGAATACACGTGTAAGTTCTTATTGTTCAAATCTAATCTACCAGTTTCTGTATACGCTTACCATGATTGGACTATCAGTACTTATGAAAACGATAAAATGCCTTAAAGAGTAAATTTACTTATGTTCATATTTGTGATACTTAACCAATTCCCCGTTAGTTCGGACGAAATATTCTAAAAGGATTAAAAAAAAATGAATTCTTATAGATACATATTTCTGATCTTCAGATGATTCAGCGGGTGTTATCTGTATTATTCGGACATTCTTCCTTTTGAAACTGACTTGGACTTTATGTGTAATCTTCAGATATTTATCTGTAAAATATCTCTCTGTAAAACTTTGGTTTCTTACCGATCATTTTCAGGTAGTTTTTTTGCAAGCCTTATTTTTGTAATTTATTCACAGTTCCTCGTAAAGCTGGTTCTCTTACTGTGAATCAGCAAATGGTTTTTGAGTCCTGAAAATCTTATTTGTATTATCCACGTACTTTCTAGAGAGTCCTGAATCTCTCAATTTTTATCTTCACATACTTCTCTGCAAGTACTGATTGTCTTACTTTCTATATTCAGATAATTCTCTATGAGTTCTGTTTCTTTCTTGTCATCTTCAGAAAAGTCCAAGTGAATTCTGAGTTTCTTTATGCTATATTTGATACCATTCTCTGTGAGTTTCGAGTGTCTTACTTGTCATCTTGAGACTATCTGTGAGTTTTGAATGTCCTATTCGTGATTTTCAAATAGTTTTCTGTAATTTCTCACATGTCGTCTCCGGAGAATCCTTTGCGAGTTCTGAAAGTCTTACTTATAACTTCCAATACTAGTCCCTCGTGAAGCTTGAACTTTATGAAGTTCGTGAGTGAAGTTGTGTTTTGTTGAAAGAAACACCCCATTCTGCAAACTTCATAGGGGTAATAAATATTTATAAGTTGTTTAAAAGCATTTCATAATTAACTTTGCGTGTGCTTATGTGCAACCTTATGAAAATGTCTATTTTACTTATGTATACATATGCAGCACTATCACTTACTTTTGTGTTTTGTGTGTGTGTGTGTGTGCGTATATATATTATCATCGTACATTTCTTTGCTGGTTTACGCGTCGCGAATTTCCTATTTAAGCCCTGATGTCTATAGGGGTGAAAGGGTAGAGGGCCAGAACTGTGATGATGAATTACAAACATAAGCAGAGAGATAGAATAAGGTTTTATGATCAAGTTAATAGCTGAATGACAAGAACAATTCTGTCTCCGGCCTCCTATCTACCAATTCAATAACTTTACCAACGAAATCCAAAACGTGACATTTCTATCATCACAAAGATTTCCATCGAGATTTTGACAACATATTATCTAAAGATATATATGTCAGCATATAGGACGGCCAGGCTTATATTCACCATCACGGGAAGCATGTTGGGCTTATTAACACGAAGAAAAAGACCATGAAATATCACCAGTAAAGAATGTTATCGAAAAGATAACTTTTCTATAAACATATTGTTGTAAAAGGTATAGTTTGTTCCCTGCCGTTTTTCTATAAACATGTTGTTGTAAAAGGTACAGTTTATTCCCTGCCGTTTTTCTATAAACATATTGTTGTAAAATGGTACAGTTTATTTCCTGCCGTTTTTCTATAAACATATTGTTGTAAAATGGTACAGTTTATTCCCTGCCGTTTTTCTATAAACATATAGTTGTAAAAGGTATAGTTTATTCCCTGCCGTTTTTCTATAAACATATTGTTGTAAAAGGTACAGTTTATTCCCTGCCGTTTTTCTATAAACATATTGTTGTGAAAGGTACAGTTTATTCCCTGCCGTTTTCTATAAACATGCTGTTGTAAAAGGTACAGTTTATTCCCTGCTGTTTTTCTATAAACATATTGTTGTAAAATGGTACAGTTTATTCCCTGCCGTTTTCTATAAACATGCTGTTGTAAAAGGTACAGTTTATTCCCTGCTGTTTTTCTATAAACATATTGTTGTAAAAGGTACAGTTTATTCCCTGCCGTCATTCTTCTTCCTGCCTGCCTGCCCCTGAGAATATTGTTTTTTGTTTAAGCACAGAGCTGAACCGAATGGTATCTGCGATGTGTTCATCGCAAAATCGAGTCCAGAATTTTAACGTTATAAGTTTTCAAGCTTAGCTAACCTATCGGGAGCACTTCCCTTGGAGACAAACTGTCAAAATATATCTTCCCTTATTTGTGGCTTCACTAGAACTAAGATATTAAGACAGTAGAGATCTAGTCACGTCATTCATGCGCATCATTAGATGACAAGACACTTGATTTTCTTAAAAAAAAAGAGAGAAAACTGTTTAGAATCGCTGAGAGCAAAATTTACTATTTGGCATTATGAAAATGTGTGAAAATAAACGTATTTATATAGTTTGAATGACATGATAAATATCCTTAAAGCAGTGTCATGGACGTATCATATAAAACAACCAGACAGATCGCAAAACTGTAAAAATGGTATCTATGAATAATTTAAACAGAGACTGGGAACGGTGACACAACGTTAGAACGACTTTAAGAGTTTAAAAAGATAAAATCATTCAGTAGTTGACAGGAAATAAAAAAATTGTGAGTTTTTATCAGAGAAAATTAAAAAATTTCGTGCTTCAAGTAAAGATAATAAAAAATCGATGTCATTTAGTTTTGAATTTTGAGTCGAGATCGTTGAGCTATATTCGATTATCTATACACAGTTTCAAATTGCAAATTTCTCTGTGAATATATATAATAATGATTATTTTGCTATGACCATGAATAGGTTTGGCTACTCTCATCTACTGATCGAAAAGGGGAGTGGGTTTCTATTATCACCCGTATAGCGCACCCACAACCCCAAAGTGAGAAACGCGTTTTTTCATCAGTGGATTCAGAGCCTGGTAGAGTTAGTCACTAGGTTTTAGAGTCTGTTAAAGCTAGTCACTAGGTTTTAGAGTCTGTTAAAGCTAATCACCAAGTTTCGGAGCCTGTTACAGCTAGTCACCAGGTCACGAACGGCCCATCACGAATGGGAGAAGGAAGATTGATTTAAATATATCTGTGTCACGAGGGCCGTGCTGGTCTAATGGTTACGGTATCGAACTGTGAATCGAAAGATCCTAGGTTTAAGTATGCGATATGCTGCTGAACACGTACACAATTTCAGTCATGGGTGCATAATAAAAGTGACAGTGAGTTTTGCTATTGAGTTAAGGGTAGCCGTGTTTCTGACTGTTGCCCTCTTTCTTGTCAGGTGTTATAAATTAGGGACAGCTATGTCTTAATTTTGGGGTCTTTGTTCTGGCCATTCAGACCAAGTGTCATTAAAGGCACTTCTCAGGTTGAAAATGTCAGATGTCATACTTCTACCGCGAAATTATTTCCATTCACTGGGTTTTCCGAATTTTTTTCAGAACATAACAGTTTCAATAATGTTTTCCCATACCTCTCTATCTCTGAATTTAAGGGAGATAAACAGATGGATAGATAGAATGGATATTCTTTGGTCTCGAATATTCACTCAAAGCTATACAAGAGTCATCTGCGCTACTTGTTCCTAATTTTTAACTGGTAGACTAAAGAGAAGGCTGATAGTCGATAACACCATCCGCTAACTCTTGGGATGCTCTTGCCTAACTGAATAGTGGGGTTTGACCGTCACCATTATAACGCATCCAAAGTACTATGCGCGTTTTTGTTCTGGATCGCATGCACGGGTAAATATACAATTCATTCTAGAAAAACAAAGCGTATTTAATCAACTTTGAAAACGAAAATTGACTCAGTACTTGCCTGACTCTCAGCAGTATTAGACGTATAAATAGGGTATGTCTCTGTGTACAGACAGATACTTAGTAAGTTGTGAAGCATGTATGTAAAACAGAGAATTGAATTGAAGTGTCTAAAAGATTGACCAAAATCTTTTGAAACGAAGACCCAACTTTTCAAGACCTTATCAGCTTTCTTCATTAGGTATTACATAGCTAAATAAGCTAGGCCACATCATGAATTACACCCAAGGTGACGTCAACAGCTAAACTCATTAAAATACGGAGGGTGAAAATTGATTCCTTCATCACGGTGTAGGATATCATTTTTCAACAATAATCCATATTTCTAGAAATAACCATTTTTAAAGGTTAATTTTGATCTCTTTAGAAAGAATTGAAGGAGTCTGCTAAGTAAAATCATGGAGTTCATTATAAGCATGTTCTGCCAAACCTGAATAAGCAGTAAGGTCTAACTGTAATTCTATTTTTTTGTTCATCTTATCGAGCGTTTGAAGTTTTGGATAATTGACCTATAAGCACATTGTCATAATTAACACATGAAGTATAATAAACACTATTCCTTAGGAAGTTTATCCTTAGCATTTCGCACATTGAATATATTTCTTAAGTGCTGTAGGGTCTATGTGCTACTTGGAAATATACTTTGCGTAAAATACAACAAAGTGGTTCGAAAACGCCTTTCACATCAGGGAAGACAGTCTTAGGAATATTAATGTTAACGCCTTTCACACCAGGGAAGACAGTCTTAAGAATATTAATGTTAATGCCTTTCACACCAGGGGAGACAGTCTTAGGAATATTAATGTTAACGCCTTTCACACCAGGGAAGACAGTCTTAGGAATATTAATGTTAACGCCTTTCTCATCAGGGAAGACAGTCTTAGGAATATTAATGTTATTTTGACAAGTACGATTAGAATCATTTTATTTGTTTCTATGTGACTTTTGTATCTAAGTTTGCGTACAAATGGAGAAGTATATATATATGTATATATATATATATACATTCCGTGATGGTAAGTTTCCAAAATGTTGGGTTTCGTATTAACTTTTTTTAGTTGTTGTGGTCTTTTAGTTATTTTATGATTTAATCCAACTACTTTTGAATTTCAATTAGAGAATCGGATACATGCTTGAATCTTGACCTCTGGGTATAAGTTTTGCAATCTTTTGTGTTGATCTCTATGCAAATCTGTTTTTGTTTCACATGTGAACATTTTTGCAGCTTAAATATTTCTTTTAACTGAATATATTTTAGCAATGAGCTTGTCATTCAAGTACTCAGCAAAACGTTGTGTAAAATACTCGCAAGGTCACAGATGAGCTATCAGTTATGTTTTTTTTTTTTAATTTGTAAGACATTTGAACCATTATCTTTATGTAAAGGGTTTCATTGTCTAAACAAATATTGATGTATAAAAAGTGTAGTATCCGAGGGTACATTTAGGAGATTTCAAGGATATGATTATGTTCAGATGTCTCTTTTCATAATGTTACGTTGAATAAAATTTATATATGATCTTATCTAAAAACGAGTATTAAAAAACTAGCTTGGCAATATGCAATCGATTACAGTCAGTAGTTTTGACATTTAAGAGTCTTCTCTTATCTGAAACCACTTTATTGGCTAAATTTTAAGCTTTAATTCTGAATGCTTAAAATATTACACTTGCATGTCTGTTCAATTGGTTTAAAAGTCGAGTGTTTGAATTAGTTTGTATGTGTGCTTCTGATTTTAAATTATCGTATACGTAATTTTGTTTTCAGCGATTTTTACTCTATTAACGAACTCTCGAAATTAAATTTCAACAACGCCTACAGTGAAGCAAAATTCCTTTCTTATATTTTTCCCACCGAAGAACTCAATTTGTCCTTGTAAAAGGTGTCCATTTGACGTGAAAGATCCCGCCAAAATTCGATTAAGGTCTGGGAAGTATTGTGCATTCTGATAGACACAAAATCTACTCGGACTACTTGATAATGCCCTTTCCAGATTTTGTAGACGAGCTAATAGCTTCACGTAAACGTAACTTCAGTCTTGTGAAGAAGTGGTTCTTAAAGCAAAGAGCATACTTATGTAAAGGTAACTTTACTGCATGCTTATTAAGATGTAAAACTTTACTTTCTTAAAAGTAGATTCGTTGTGCTCGTTCTATATTCGTAACGTATAAGAAATCACTGTGTATACTATTACTAACCAACATCTTCACAGACCTCGACAGAAGAGGTTAGTTAAACACTGAAATAAACAGTCGACAGTGTCATTTAACAAAATTCATCTAATAAAATTCTTATTAACGCTTCCAGGGGTAAGCTTGCAGGCTTATAATGCTAAAAATTAAGTTTCGATTCCTCCGGTGCGCAAAGAAGAGAAAATCTATTGAATAGATTTAAGTTCAGCAACAAAAACAAATTAACTTTGAAATTAAGAAGCTAGTGGCAAAAACTGCTAAATCTACCTCTTAACTATAAATGTAAAATATAAATTTAAAACAAGAACGGGAAGGAGTCTTTTATATCAATTACTGAGCAATTTTCTATACTTCTTAGATGAACGATTCATATTTGAATATTAAAAATATAAACTTGCATTTTTCAAACTGAGATTTGGACGACGTATTGTAAACGGTCACGTGTATAAAGTATTCTATTTTACCGTAATTTTAACTTAACTGAATTGTAAGCTGACTTGCTTTACACGCTGTACACCTTGAAACTAATCAACTTTCTCTTTCTGTTCTTCTGAATATTAATTAATACAGGTTTCTTTCACCTCCGAAGTGATGAAATGTCGAGTTTTCTTTTTTTCTTTAAAAAACTAAATTGTTAAAGTAATAAATACGATCTTCACCATTGTTAGGCTAAAAGCTAGAATAAGTGTTAAAGTTTTAGACCCTTTAACTTAATAAAATTTCTAAATGTTTCATGGACTACTCTCGTCCCTTTCAAACATAATAGTAGTATATTATAAAATATCAAGTGACATTCGAATGAGAACTGTCAAGTGCGTTCTTGCGTTAAATAAAATGATCAGTTAGATTGTAGTAATGTTACAATTTTCAGAAAGTGTGTTTTTCTTATAGCAAAACCAGATCGGGCTATCTGCTGTGTCCTTCGAGGAGAATCGACCCAATGATTTTATCGTTGTAAGTCCGAAGACTTACCACTGTCCCACCGGGGGACTTTTTCAGAAAGATTTGATAAATATAAACAATATTTTCTTAATTTGCCTAATGTAGATAGATTGTTGAATAAATTCCATTCGAGAAAATTACATATCTAATCAGCTGTGAAAAAACAACAACATTGATACAATAAATAGGACTGGCTCATTGTAACACAGGAATCGAACATATACTTGACCCTTGACCTCTGGTGTGATTCTTGTACTCTTTTGAGTTCGTTTCCACGCAGTTTTGTTTGTTTTTACGTATGAACATTTATGTAGCTTAAACGCTTCTTTTATTGCAAGTGCTGGATCAAATTTATTGTAAAATACTTGCAAGTTCTTAGATTAGCAATCAGTTGATCAGTTGTGTACGTTTCATAGTCGTTTTAAATTTGTAAAACATTTGAAAATTGCTTTCTTGTAAAGGTATTTTGTTTCATTATGTAAACAAATATTCACATGTAAAAAATGTAAAGTCTCAATGATACTTTCAAGGGATTTCAAGTCGATAATTTTGTTTAGATGTCTGTTTTCATTATTTGTCAGATTTGGTGATAGTACTTTATATTGAATACATTTTGTACATCGTGGCATGATCAGATAAAACGTGATGATATTTATGTAAATTGTTATGTATCTTTTTTTTCTAAGAGGAACAGTGCTCTTTCAAAAGATATTTAGTTTCAAAAGAATATTAAGTGTATTTTTAAAGACATCCTCCATCTTCTTTAGTAACCAATCATCCACAAAATTCGGTATTGTAACAGCATTACAACTTCACTTTGACTTTAATTAAAAATTTATTGTTAAATCTACGTTCAAATTTCTTTTCTCTAGGGACAGAATGCAGTATCCCACGATTGGAGTTGCTTATCTTTTATTTGTACTTTACGTCGTTATACAAGTCAAATCTAAGTCGACTGATACGGATCCGGCATTAGAAGCAGCACTTGCAAACGTAGAAAATGAAGCTGATGAAAAGAGAGGTTGGAATAATCTTTCTGGGATGTGGGGCAAACGAGGCTGGAACAACTTATCCGGAATGTGGGGAAAGCGAGGCTGGAACAACTTATCCGGAATGTGGGGAAAACGAGGGTCTAGCTGGAACGATTTGTCTGGAATGTGGGGCAAACGAGGCTCTAACTGGAACGACATGTCCGGAATGTGGGGCAAACGGGGTTGGAACAACTTGTCTGGAATGTGGGGAAAGCGAGGATGGAACAACTTATCCGGAATGTGGGGAAAGAGGAGCAACAACTGGAACAACTTGAAAGGAGTCTGGGGCAAACGAGCTGACTCTCCTCTTGATGAAGAAAGAACAGCGTGGGGCTTTGTAGAAACTGGTAAATGAACCTTAGATAGGTTTTAAAACTTAATAATTCTTAAATGTAAATGTTTTAGTCCATTTATAGCATCGCAAACCTTCATGTGCTCTAATATAAATCCAGTTTATTTAAAATATCATTAAAAATTGCCAAATACTTTTATGTCCTTAATGAATTGAATTTATACACTTCATTTCTAATACACCCCGTATTTCTTCCCTTTTCAGGCACACTTTGAAAAGGACGATTTGATTCTCTAGCGCACGCTTTTGTCAATAGTTATAAAATATTTGTGGTAGCATATCCAAAAATACCTTCCTAATAAATATTTCAAAGTTAGCAAATATATTTTGTACCTTTAAAGATGATTTGCGATTTTCCACCTAAACCTTCTTTAGTCAATATTTCCTCACTTACTCGGTCGCGTGATGAAGTGGATCTTAAACTTATCAAACTAACCAACTCAAAAAAACCTATTTTAAGTTGTTGGATAGGAGATTTTAGACTATTTAGTAATTGTTTTCTTTTGTTTAGATAAGGAAGAAATAAAAGAGTAAGATATGTAAGTCTGTACGTCTGCAAATGGTCAAATTGCGTTTACGAATGAAAACTTTCATTATATTGACCTAACCTAATAAATTACATTTTTCTGATATATTGCCAATAAAAGAATATATTCCATTTGAAAGATTCATAGAAGAGTTGTGTGTGTGTAACTAGATTGAAAGAGACTAATAGTTTAGAAACTTGTCACATCATTTCGTTGATATATTTTTAATTTAATGGAATGTTGGAGGAATATCGGAAGTGTAATCCTCGAACATCCATATATTTACCTCTGAAGAAAAGTCCACCTGTCGAAAGCACTAGCTTTGTAATACGATTTATCATAACTTTTTGATCGCTCATGAGCACAAAAAATGCAAATTATCTTCGATGTGAATTGATGATGAACAAATATTCTTTAAATTCGATGACGAGGAACTCACTTTGAGACTAATAATGGTTGGAGATGGCTTGAATGGGTAATGAAAAAAAACTTTGATATAAGTTTAACATAACAGCAAATGTACAACGTTTCGACAAGTTTTTGTCATCATCAGGTATAA
>NW_013665899.1:677008-682405 GCF_000517525.1 Limulus polyphemus
CGCCGCTTTTGCTGTATTTAATTACAAACAAGCAAACAAACAATCTCAGAGTTTTAGTAGTATATAGATAGCAGGAATAGTATACATTAAGTATCGAAGTTTAATGTACACAAATATATGTCCACCACAACAAAGGTAGCATGGATTAAGGATGTTACTACAGATTTACGTCCACCACAACAAAGGTAGCATGGATTAAGGATGTTACTACAGATTTACGTCCACCACAACAAAGGTAGCATGGATTAAGGATGTTACTACAGATTTACGTCCACCACAACAAAGGTAGCATGGATTAAGGATGTTACTACAGATTTACGTCCACCACAACAAAGGTAGCATGGATTAAAGATGTTACTACAGATTTACGTCCACCACAACAAAGGTAGCATGGACTAAAGATGTTACTACAGATTTACGTTCACCACAATAAAGGTAGCATGGATTAAGGATGTTACTACAGATTTACGCCCACCACAACAAAGGTAGCATGGATTAAAGATGTTACTACAGATTTACGTTCACCACAACAAAGGTAGCATGGATTAAGGATGTTACTACAGATTTACGTCCACCATAACAAAGATAGCATGGATTAAAGATGTTACTACAGATTTACGTCCACCACAACAAAGGTAGCATGGATTAAGGATGTTACTACAGATTTACGTACACCACAACAAAGGTAGCATGGATTAAGGGTGTTGCTACAGATTAAGTTCCGTTGGCCTTATTGTGCGGAAAGGACTATGCAATACATCGAAGATAGTGCGCATAATACTGTCTCTCAGATAATAATTCTACCGCAAGGATTAGCTTAATGGACCAGTATTGAAATAAATGTAAAACTCCTTTATAGAGAGGCCGGGCGTGACCTAGCGGTTAGCTTGCCGAACTATGAACGTGAGAGCCCATAGTTCGCGTCCAGTTGCCGCAAAATGACGCTCCGCACTTTAAAGCCATAGGTGCGTTATAAGAGTCATAATCAAGTCTCACTATTTGACTAGAGTATCCAAGAGTTGGCAATGGGTTCTGATAACTTTCCCCATAGTTTACAACTTAAGATTAAGGACGTCTAGCGCAGATGGACCTTTTATAGCTTTGCGCAAATATCCGAAAGAAACAAAACTTCGGAGCGACAATAATTCTAAATATTCAATGAGTTTGTAAACTGATTACGATCTATTTAGAAGGCAGATTGCTCATAATTTTATTGAAAATTTCGTATATTTTTAGCTTTTACAAAACAGCCCATTTCAAGAAGGGAACAAACTGATTGGATGATAAATAAAATTAACGAGCGGAAACCTTTAGAAGTACTTATGTTAATTAACATTAACATCATTTAACAGTTTAATATGAGCAAGTATTTCGAGATTTTGAACCAAAATCTTATACCACAGAAATATTATTTTAGATTTTGAAAAAAGATGCCTTTTGTCGCATGTAGGCCTGACGCAACAATATTTGATTGACTTTTTTTCATAGAAACTTTGCTAAAAATGACTATATTAATACATTACCTGTTTATATACTTAAAATGTATAGAAATTATTATGAATTACAATACATAATAAATAGTAAACGAACCCGCAAAATGATTCCAATACCAACAAAGAGAATGTTAATAACGGTACACACCAGTATATAATGTGCACGAAGTCATATCTGATGTATATAGAGGTATGATTAGTGGTAAAAAGCAAACGTATGTTGTTCTGACTTCATTTCTAGTTTTTATGCACCAAAGTCCATTGGAGCTGCCCCCCCCCCCAGTTGCACGGCGGTATGTCTGCGGACTTACAACGCTAGAAACCGGGTTTCGATACTCGTGATTGGCAGAGCACAGATAACCCTTGTGTAGCTTTGTGCATAATTAAAAACAAACAAACCATTGGAGCTACATCGAAAAACCTGAGAAATATGTGCATACTTTTAATTCCAGTTTCCTAGGCCATAAATTATCATGAAAATAGCCGTTGAATAAGAGGTGTAAATGGAAATTCAGAGCTTTTAGCTTGTGAGTCTTCGTCAACTTTAAATTCTTGTTTATTATCTTACATATGATACCAGAAAGATACACCCACTTCATTGAAGTTCTTATTTTTATACGTGGGTGGGTAGGGGGTAGGTGGGTCTTCATTCGTAACCACAGCATTCACTTTATGGGTAAAGGAATTATTCCGAATTGGTTAGGGATTGATTTCGGAGAATAATGCTGTCTTTGCTGTGTGAGTTTTTCTGCTTCGAGGGAGGACACGTCCCTCTTCGAATACTTCTATCCGTTGGCTCTACATATGCGAATATCCTTTCTCAGGAAATATGTAACACATTTCTCTAACTATAAGCTTATTTTTGGCGGCATTACACTCTCCAGTAGTTGGGAATTTGTTCTGAACCAAAAATATAGCTACTAAACAAAGTATCCTTAACGCTACGACACAAACTTTTAGCAGCATGATGCTACATTAGCATATGGAAACCATTTTTATAACGTGCGATCAAGTCTCTACTAGTTTTAAGTATTAGTTACAAAAAAGATTACACTTCTTACTGTGGCAGGCCCGGCATGGCCTGGTGATTAGGACGCTCGACTCGCAATCTGCGGGTCGCGTGTTCGAATCCTCGTCCCACCAAACATGCTCGCCCTTTCAGCCGTGGGGGCGTTATAATGTGACGGTCAATCCTACTATTCGTTGGTAAAAGAGTAGCTCAAGAGTTGGCGGTGGGTGGTTATGACTAGCTGCCTCCCCTCTAGTCTTATACTGCTAAATTAGAGACGGCTAGCGCAGATAGCCCTCGTGTAGCTTTGCGCGAAATTCATAACAAACAATCTTACTTCGGTGATGAAAGAATTTGCATAAATGATCACAAAAAAAGGTCTTTAAAATACCTGATCCTTCACGTTAGGGTTAATTATCTCAGACTTAATTCAAAGTATGACAATGACTGTTTCCACGAGTTACAAACTTTACTTTTTCATAGTTTCACTCACCATAATGAAATTCTCATCTATCTCTATAGTTTCAACCATCGCGATTTCAACAAACGTACCGATCTCGCCGTAGCACCACAAGACTGTATCATTGACTCTTTAAAACACAAGACTGACAACCTTAACGTTCTTATCGACAACCAACGCTCAGCTTTCCTTTAAAACACTAACTTCACACTTGAGACAAGGAAACGATTCTTAGCAAGGGATGTCTAAACCAAGGAATCTGTAGCGTTCACTTTTTTATTAACTTGCTTGCAGTTAAATATGATACAATCCAACTTAAAGTCCTCACTTTCAGCCTTTCCTCCACCTCTTCTGTTACACAGTTCTTAACTCAGAATCATATTTCTTCCAGCATCCCAACCGAAATAATCTATACTTTGTTGCCAAGAACATTGTTGTTACAAATTCTAAACACGCAGTTTCTCCTACTGAACAACAAGAAAATCACGTAAAAATATAAAATCAACACACAACCAATATTCTATTCATCACAGAAATGAAAAACGTCTATCGAGACTTCTTTTTTAAGGTAGATACTATTAGAAAAATCCATCTTGTTTATACAAACCCTCACAATCAGTGGGAAATTGAGCAAACTTATAACAAACATTCCATTTCTGATCGACTCAATTCAGTTATTTCCGTGTCCAAGCAACCACAATCTGAAAACACTTCCAACCTCGTCAACTTGCCCTTCATAACATAATCTGAAACTGAAATTAACCTCTTTGGTCAAGGTTTCAACTTGTTTCCGATCCATAACAGTATAGATAACTTCAAAATGAATTCCAACTTACGAGAATTTGTTTGCATGAATTGTTTTCGAAACTAATCCAACAATATGACTCACAATTCAAAAAGAAATACATCTGATCACCCCAATTAACGGAGAACCACACTCTGAAATACTTTTTTTTTTATAGCAAATGCGAATTAAGCGATACAAGCCATTCATTTTGAATCCAAAGTACATAATCATCTCTTCTACAACGAATTTATCGCTTTGACTTCGCTCAAACATGGTAAAGACATTGTGATTAATCAGCTGACAAAGCGATCACAACTGTTAACATTAACAAAACTGAACATATCAACAGAGCTTACTTGATGTTGCAACTTCTTACTGGGGTATATTTGTAATTCAGAGAGGAGTTTTTACGGGGAATATTTGGCATAAGCCAAGACAATATGTGTACTTTTTATATTAATTATTAAGTCTAGCTTTAAACAGTTCTGTGAGCTTAAATCGAGACTGTAAGTTTTAAACCTACGATTACACACTCATGTAAACTGGGAAATCCTAAAATATTCGTGGAGTGTTACTCTTTGTCTATTTTTTTTCACATACTGGTTGTTGTAACTTCCAGCAATCTATAAAAATTCGAAATGTTTTATATTAAATCCTGTATTATTTCTTATTTCTAGGAGAAACGTATGATTTATGTACATAGGAACGCTACACGAGTTCTCATCGTGTGTTCGACTTCTATCAATCATAGCAACGTCTCAACCTAAACGTAATGTCTTTATCTTGACAACATATAACTGACAATACTCATTCATATGGATTGAAAAGTGAATCATCCACATAACTTCACTTTTGCATGCAGAGAAAGAGATAAAGGAGACTTATAAACAAAATACCAGGCTAGATTCTAGTCCCAAAATCCAATATGTTTTTACTATCTCGAGACCCAGGTGGAATGTTACATATAACGCTCATATCTGTTTATTGTAATTTTTCTTTCTTTTGTTTATATGTAAATATCTTTTCAAGATTCCCAATACAGCTAATAGAAAATATTTGAATATTTGATTTGATCGATATCTGAACGAATTGGATTGGCGAAGTTCTAAATGGATTTTCTGCTAAGTTGCCCATTGAATATATATATATATTTGTTATCCAAAAAAATTGATAATAATGCTATATCTTATTTTTCTTGGCAATTTTCCCCTTTGTTTGGAAAAGTAAAGACGTCTTATCGCATCATACTTTACGCCCTCACATTCAATTGAAATAGTCAAAACCTTTTTAACATTGAACAGGTATATAAAGTCTGCATTGTGTTGAATGCCGATATATAGATCTAGCAGAATATTCTTAAAGTGTTTCAGTAAAGAAGTAGAACTCAAGGACTTTTGAAACAATACATTCGTGTGCTTAAAAAGGCTAGAGGACAGGCGTCAAAAACTATTGTACCCTTTTAATGCACACTTACGAGAACGTTATTGATTATTGGAAAATATTCCCCAACTTATACAAACAACATACTTAAAGCTAGGGTCATGGAGTACTTTACATAGATAGATGGACAATTACACTGATTAATAAGTAATTAAAATCTATTTAATGTATTAGGTCGTCAACAAATTAATGTCGCTTTTGTTTGATG
>NW_013665899.1:683202-689999 GCF_000517525.1 Limulus polyphemus
GTTTACGCATTGATTCATGAGTGACATGCAATTTCAGGGCCATTTCAAGAGTGTGTTGCCTTGGGTTAGACTCAACAAGCGTCTTCAGAGCATCAATATCCATTTCTACATGTCGGCCCCTGCTATCAGAGTTTTTAAGGCTAAAATCACCTGAAAGAAATTTGCTGAACCATCGTTGACACTAACGAACGTTCAGAACATTTCCATAAACATCTTTGATATTATATGTGGCGTTGTTTCCTTTCTTGTATTCAAACAGCATTACACGCCGAATGTTTGTCTCGCCGTGTGCCATCACTGTAAGGGTTTAGAGTATACCAAACTTAACACATTATACAGGCTAAACTAACGAGACGTTTAGGCGGTTCGTATAACTATTATACGTGATGAACTTTTTTCTGGGGGGGGGGGGTTACTGAAAGTGTTCCAAAACGCGACATTAATTTCTTGACGACCTAATATTTTTGTGGTTCCAGTTTAGTTGCAAGTTCGTGTTCATTTAGTAGTGGAATGATTTTCACACAGAATAATTTGGATGAGTTAATGGATGACGCTTCATCATCTGTTTTTTGTTCATTACATGTCTATCAAACACTGATGATTTTTGTGCAGTCATTTTACTAATGTAGCCAGAAAAGCCAGTTTTCGTTGCTTCGCGAAATGTAGATTTTTTTCTTAACTACAATTGGCCTTTGACGTTGTTGATCCAAGGATTATCTCATCTTAACTACTGATAATTCTTTTAACTACTGATACCGAGAGTAATCCTTTAATCTTTAAACTCTTTCAACAAAGTTTTAATTTTCTTTTTGACGGAGTTTATCTGGTTAGACTCGTTTACACGAAAATGTGAAACTTTTTTGGCTCAACAATTACTACTACTCAAAACAAATTGTTACAAGTTGAGAACTAGTAGAGGAGAGTGTAAAGTTTAAAAAGTGACAGTTGAACGCGAGTGTGTATCTGTTAAGTTACATTTATTAGAAAAGTGTAAAGTTTAAAAGTGACAGTTGAACGCATGTGTGTATCTGTTTAGTTACATTTAGTTAGAAAAGTGTAAAGTTTAAAAGTGACAGTTGAACGCAGATGTGTATCTGTTAAGTTACATTTAGTAGAAAAGTGTAAAGTTTAAAAGTGACAGTTGAACGCATGTGTGTGTATCTGTTTAGTTACATTTAGTAAAAAAGTGTAAAGTTTAAAAGTGACAGTTGAACGCAAATGTGTATCTGTTTAGTTACATTTAGTAGAAAAGTGACAGCTGAACGCGAGTGTGTATCTGTTAAGTTACATTTATTAGAAAAGTGTAAAGTTTAAAAGTGACAGTTGAACGCGAGTGTGTATCTGTTAAGTTACATTTATTAGAAAAGTGTAAAGTTTAAAAGTGACAGTTGAACGCGAGTGTGTATCTGTTAAGTTACATTTATTAGAAAAGTGTAAAGTTTAAAAGTGACAGCTGAACGCGAGTGTGTATCCGTTATATTATTCGCGTTGAAAAAAAAATCGCGCTCCGTCACCTCAGGCTCTTATTTTTTGTACATTTTAAATGACTACATTAGTTAATGCACACTAATAAAAAGGTTTGACATTTACTTAAAGAGAAAATGTTATGAGAAACATATTAAAGGTTTTGTTTGTTATAAGACATTTCAGTTTAACTCGGTGAAGAGTATTTGCAGGCGTTCGATCATCACATTAATAATTGTTTGTTCTGAATAGACTGGATATGATTTCTAGCTTTATCATGTATTTTTAGGCTTATTACAAATTTGATCTTTATCCAAAGGAAAGGCGGGAAAAATGAATTTTCACCATTAGGAAAAAAGTCGAAGGGGAAATGAGATTTACAGAGTTAATATGATGAAGAAGTTACGCTAATTTGAAGCTATTATTTAAGTGTCTACCAGCTTTACCTAAACTTAAAGATACATATATGTAATAATAACAAATATCCAAGTCAAACATGATAATGTCTGTTTGCCCAGTAATTCTTTTACTATAAATAATTTACTGAAGATTTCTTAGTTTCAAGCGATAGGTATATAATTATTATTAGTATATATCTTAGTTAATTTTAATGTTTATATTTGAGTGAGAGAATTGCTTGACATCTTTTAAAACCATAATGTTTTATAGAAGGACATGTATATAGGTGTTTATAAGTATATCCGCCTGGCGCAAAACTTCGAAAACGCAGATGGTTGAGAAAGATTTAATTTGAATTTAATTCACCTATTTCCTTACATCGTTTAGTGACCGTTGAGACTCAGCTGTTTGTGAGAGTTTTAATTTAAACTTAGTTTAATGAAATCAACAGAATATTTCTGCTTTACTTAAACTTATATTGTTGCCCCTGACGCTAATCCACACCACTTTGACAATTAGAACCACCTTTGCTGAAGAACAAAGGAAGATTCTCACGTAACCACAATTGGCATTGTCAAACTTTCAACAATTTTCAGGATGAACACGAGAGTTTAATCACGACATTATAATTATATTTTCACGGATTGTTGAGCGAGAAGTTTGCCTAATTAATCTCTCTCATTTTCGGGGGCCTTTTGGAGCGCTCTTAGTTACAAACTGGCAATGTCAGACGAATAGTTCTTATCTTAAAGATAACTACTTGCAATTATAATCAGTCTCGTTGGCGGGCGTCTACAGTTGAATAGCAGGGCCGAAAAGAATGGCCTTTATTGCAATGTATACAGTGCATAGACTACAATACAACGCTAATTAATACGATGCTGAAACTCACGAATTATTATAACTAGCAACTGTAATATTGGATGTTTCTTGTGACGATAAAATACACTGTGATCCGTTCAGCACAAGAGAAAATCGATCATTTTATCCATCCATAACAGCAAGAGCTAGAAGCACTAAAATATTATTTGTTTTCTAAAGATTAAACTAATTACTAAACTCCTCATTGCAATTCAAGTATTCATTTCCAGGACTACATATATTTCGTTATAAAGCTGTAAATGTATGGTTAACAAGTAATTTTCTTGACGATGATTCATTGATTTTTAGTTATTTTTTAAAGTGCATGACAATTTGTTACGCCCTATATTTCCAACAAACAACACATATTTGTAACTGAAATCTTGTATAAATGTTTCTAAGATTTCTTTCCTTATCTTCTATTCCGTAAATGTACACACACATAATGAAACTATTTTTAGTGGCTCTCATTCATAAAGTTGCATTCTTTAGTGATATCGGCAATCATACTTCATTTATGACCAAATTCTGTGATGAACATAACTAAATAATTTATAACCGAATACAACTGTTAAAAAGTCGGGTATAAGCTATTCACGGTCCTTATGTCATAGTGTGCTTACAGGGAACACGTATTTCTTGACAAACCATGCTAAGGATCAGGTATGTGTTAAGGGTAAACCATATTAAGGATCCGGTATATTCTAAGGGTAAACTATATTAAGGATCAGGTATGTGTTAAGGGTAAACCATATTAAGGATCCGGTATATGCTAAGGGTAAACTATATTAAGGATCAGGTATGTGTTAAGGATAAACCATATTAATGATCAGGTATATGTTAAGGGTAAACCATATTAATGATTAAGTATGTATTAAGGGTAAACCACGTTAAGGATCAAGTATGTATTAAGGGTAAACCACGTTAAGGATCAAGTATATGTTAAGGGTAAACCATATTAATGATTAAGTATGTATTAAGGGTAAACCACGTTAAGGATCAAGTATGTATTAAGGGTAAACCACGTTAAGGATAAAGTATTTATAGGTATGTGTTAATGGTAAATCAGCTTACGGATCAGGTATGTATTAAGGGTAAATCACCTTACGGATCAGATATGTGTTAAGGATTAACCATATTAATGATTAAGTATGTGTTGAGAGTAAACCATGTTAAGGATCAACCATGTTCATAATTAGGTATGTGTTAAGGGTAAACCATGTTAAGGATCAGGTATGTATGAAGGGTAAACCACATTAAGGGTCAGGTTTGTGCTAAGGGTAAACCATACTAATATTAGGTAATAAAATAATTTAAAACGAGTTAAATTAAGCTAGGAACAGTGTTTTCCATACAAAAAATGCTCAGCAGAAGCCTTTGCAGTTAATCTTACGACTTTTTAAATACTGTGTTTTTGTCTAATATGCTAATAAGTCATTGTGTGCAATATATATCTGGTACGGTGTTTTATGTTAAATTACAATGGTACTATGAATATGCGCATGTGCGAAAAATAGTTCTGCAAATAGCTACACGAAATGATAAAGCAATTTTATTTGTTATAAGGTATGTTTGAATGTGACCATGATTCGTTTGACTAAATTTATCAACTATAACAGACTCATAGTTTTCTCGTGATCGTGTTAGTATGTCAATACGTAACTAATAATTAATTCCAATTACTTGAGGTCTATAGCTATTATTTAAACGCTTCATAGATTGGGTGTCAATAATAAAGATAATCATTGTTAATTTCTTTATCAGTATTTTTTTCAGCACGCTTTTACTGTTTAGCTACGTAAACGAAGAGCTGAAAGGTCAGTCAGGGCTACATATCTCTATCATGTCTTTTTATATTCGCGCAAAGCTACTCAATGGCTATTTGCACTAGCCGTCTCTAGTTTTTAACTGACAAACTAGATGTCCATGTAGCTTGTCTAATCGAATAGTGTACCCACGGACCCAAAGTGCATTGCACATTTATATTTTTTATCAGTAATAGAATGCGAACGATGTACCCGCAGGTCCGTTAGACCTACACACTAATTACAGGGACAGACTTGGCCCCTCTCGCATGGACAGTTGTTGTTTTATATGGGAGAAAATATCTGACTAACAGATGGTGCGTAGGAACATTGAGGTTAAAGGTCAACTTGAGACTAAAATAAACATACTAGTGTAATCACACTTATAGTAAGAACGTTAATGTATAATCTATCGACAATATGATCGATGTACTTCCTAAACGCTGAGGGCATTCAAACTAGGATATCGCTTATGTTATTTTAACCTAACCATCAATACAAAGCTATCTTTTGATAAAGAGTATTTTGTTCTTTATTATCTTGTAGTTAAAACGAAATAATGCATACTGATTATTATATTGTTGTTATGTGCTTTAATTAGATTTATAGCATGCGTATTCCGGTTAATTAGTGGCTCTTTTTTTCTTTTGTCATTTTTCTCGAGGCTCTAGCTGTTTGCGAGTATAATGGCTCTTGCCATTTTGAAAATAACACTATGGAATTATTACAAGTTTATTTTAACAAAGAGCTCGCTATCAGAACTGCTATTAGAACAAACAAAAGAATTAAAGGGAAGGCGTTCTTATCGGAGGCGATTTAAATAAGTGAACCATAAAATATACGTTGGTTAGGTGTAATAAAACGAATAAGAAAACAGAGAAACTAAAACAGTGTCATATAACAGAGTAGTGTATTAAAGCCATGAATTAACAGAACACGCAATTAATCCTCTTACGCGAAGTTCGATAGTTGTAAAGCGGCTAACTGTCACTCAATTTAAAAACTCTCTTTAGAGAAAGTTTTCATTACTAGCACAAAGGAAGTGCATATGTCTCAAACTGTATCAAAAAGTGCAATATATATAAAATAAGTGATAATACTTTGTCTAGCTTAAGTTACACTTCTCTCTCTTTAAACTCTCGAGACAGCCAGATTATGTTGCGCTGATATTGTCAGCAACGGGAGAAATTTTACTCTCACTTTACCCCAGGATCCATAAATCACAGCCGTTTCAGGTCGTTCCCGCAAACCTCGTGAATATGTCATATAATTCACACATGAATGAACGTCTCACTTAAAGATACTTATGGAATTAGTTTGCAAAGTAACTTAAGAAACACCTACAGTGTTGATGGTGTAAAACCAACATCTCACACTCGCATATTGCCGCAATAAGGTAGTTTTTATTGTTGAATTACGAACAATATGAAGATCATATTTTCATTCATTTACGGGATATATTAAATCTTCTAATCGATTGTCCCACTACTAAGATACACACTAGTTTGACTATAATTACTTATTTGCATAATGCTAGTGATATTGTGACATAGAGAAAGAGAGGTATAAAGTTTCGGTGGGTCCGGCATGGCCAGGTGGTTAGGGCGCTCGACTCGCAATCTGAGGAGCGCGGGTTCGAATCCCTCGTCACACCAAACATGCTCGCCCTTTTAGCTGTGGGGGCGTTATAATGTGACGGTCAATCCAACTATTCGTTGGTAAAAGAGTAGCCCAAGAGTTGTCGGTGGGTGGTGATGACTAGCTGCTTTCCCTCTAGTCTTACACTGCTAAATTAGGGAAGGCTAGCGCAGATAGCCCCCGTGTAGCTTTGCGCGAAATTCAAAAACAAACAATAAAGTTTCGGATATTCTTTATCTTATGGTAAGAACGTGAGAGTATATTTTATTTGCTAAATTGTGTTTGCTGGTTATCAATGCTTGCTATTAAAAAAGGAAATTCGCAGTATATTCTGTAGTACGAAGATGCAACTGTTTCATAAGCGCATGAGATTTCATGTTGTTACGTATTAGAATTTCAAATGGTCCGAAGCCGAGTTAACTGATAATTTAAATTTAGTAGTTAAATTGTACTTTGAATTTAATAGCTACGTAGAAACCGATATATATATATATAGTCAGTTTATGATATTTGTCAACGAGATTGATACACACTGTTTTCGTTTTTAACACAAATACGTTTTGATATACACACACAACAATACAATTTACAATAACAATTATTACAAATAGTTATTACAGACAATGATTT